>NW_006202061.1:29486-29763 GCF_000334495.1 Tupaia belangeri chinensis
AAGATGTCTAAAAGTTGTGTAAATTGGAGGTCATGATTTAATTCAGAGATATTGTCATAAAAAAGTTATGGACAGGGACCAGCAGATGGTGTAATGGTTAAGTTGTTGGACTCCCATGTAGTCGACTGTGGTTCAAGTCCTGGACCCAATGGCTTAAAACTCACACCAGGTGCATGTGTATGCATGCCCAAAATCCAGAGGGGAAAATGGAGGAGAAGAGATTGTGGCATGGTCATCCCCCTGGAGGACAATTTTTTAGTTTCTGTCTCTCTGTCTC
>NW_006202061.1:30083-70806 GCF_000334495.1 Tupaia belangeri chinensis
TGTGTGTGTGTTCGTGTGTGTGTGTGTGTGTGTGTGTGTGTGTGTGTGTGTGTGTGCATGTATCTCTCTGGTCAAATTAAAATAAATGAGTGAACAAATAAAATTAAATAAATAATTCTTTTTTAAAAAAAGAAAAAATAAAGGAAAATTACATAAGCTATGTTAGTGGATTTCTTTTGGGGGCAAATTTAAGGTCGTCCTGAGGAACATTTCAGGGAGTACTCAGTTACCTGGAATTATGTTTAGTGTGGGCGTATCAACCACCTTTCCCAGTGGGCTCTATTATAGGGCAAGGTTCTGGGTTTATCTAAAAGTTTTCAAAGGATTTTGAAGATGGAAGTTTCTTGGTTCTTGAGAAAAGGGGCTCTGCATTTTGGGGGTGGGGTGAGTAATAATTGGGCTGTGGTTTAGATGGACAATTCAAATTCCATTGTGAATGAGGAGAGGAGGATGTAGCTGTGTGAGGAGGCTCTGAAGAAGATGTCCAAGCGACAACACACACACTAGAGAGGAGGGAGACACAGGCAATGATTATGGAATGGAGACCCAGTTACCTAGGACCTGAACAAGAAGGGATTTTTTATGATAATAAAAGGAGGCTGTCAATGCAGTAATATGGAGCAGGTTTGGGGAGAGTAAGAGGGGTAGACTGACTGGAGACCTCATGGGGTCACTTTCATATGCCCAAGAACTGCTATAATGGTGTCTTCATTGCCACCCTTCATGCATGTGCACTCCTACCTCTCCTCCTCCAAGCTGTAACATGGATGCCACATGCCTCTTTGCCTCATTAGCTGACCACCTAGCATTGCTGAAAACTAGACATGCCACAGAGCTTGCATCTCTTCAGCTACCCAATACAGACAACTCCTATTTCCCCAAGAAACAAGAATTTCTTGTTTCCATAAAAGAATTTCATGTTTTCCATAAAAACATGAAAGGGGGTTTCCATTCTGGGAAGCCTTGGAATTATGTGTGGAACTCCTCCATTCTGTGCTTGAGGAGGGGGGTTCATATCATCTGAGTGCAATCTGGATCCTCCAGCTGGGGCAGTGCTTGATGGTTTCACATGACCTTTATAAGGTAATATTGTTTTCCTACTTCTTTTAAACTTATTTTTTTTTCTTTCACTACTATCCACTTGTGTCCACTGAGGACTACACATAATTGTAATTTGATTTTTTCTATATAAGGGGGGGGGACAAGGAAATGCATCTAATAGTTACAATAACAGACACCTGCATAGTCCGAACAGAAAGAATTTAGATGGAATCTAAATACAGGGACATTTAAAATTTCTTTCTTTTTTTTTTTTTAAGAACTATTTATTTAATTTTATTTATTCATTCATTTTATTTATTTATTTATTTATTTTAATTTGACCAGAAAGACACAGAGAGAGAGAGAGTGAGAGAGGGAAAGTGAGAACGCAAGCCACCAGGTTTGAGATTCGAACCGTGGTTGGCCATGTGGGAATCCAGAGCCCTTATCCACCATGCCACTTGCCGGCTCCCGACATTTAAAGTTTCTTTAAGCATTGCCAAAAGGAATACTGTAGATCATTTCAGGTCTCTTTCTTGGTGTGTTGCCAAACAGAAAAGGAAAATGAAATTGGAAAGTACCAATTAGGGAATTCTTTCTATGATGAATGATGTTACAAAGAAATGCCCTTGTCTGAATGCTGTTTCAAGGACTATCTATTACCATGCTCTTTGGATTAAGGTCAATTGGAAATTTGGTGTCCCAGCAAATATTTTCAATTAGATAATGACATTTTGTAACTGTCTCTGTATTTGGCCTAGGCCTTATGGAGACTATTGATCTGCTGGCTGAGCCAAATTTTGCATTACTATAAATTACTTGGGTAATGCTTACATTTTAGTGCCTCACTCCTTAAATTAAAAGTGTACAACAAAAGCAAGAGGGACCCAGGGATCAAAAAGTACAATTAATGTGCATCTCTTTTTAGTAGAAAAAACTTATGCAGCCCATAAGCTATTATATGAAATTTAACTAGAGAAAAGTAAAGGAAAAAAAAATCACACTATTTTTATAGTCCCACTCAAGCTCATGGTTTTCACTAAACTTTAAAAAATTATAGTAAATGGCTTGTCTGAGTTCCTGAGGAACTCCATAGTTTCAGCGTAAATGAAATATAGTATAATAGCACCTGGAGACACCCCTGGCATCCATAGAATTTCCCAACAGCAGCTTTCTTTATATGAAGCATCATAAAAATTTGACTGGTTCAGATTGTTTGCAGTGATCAAACAAATTTAGTGAGTTCCTTTCAAAATGTCATTATGGTGGGCTAGATATTGCAAAATTGATGTGACACTTAGTGTAGACTGATTCTTATTCTTCTCATGCTCCAGGTGTCAGAAAGCATCTTTTCTAACTTTTGGGTACAGCTGGGTGGACTTCTCTCACAAGGAACATATGGTTATAGTGCCCTGGACTCACCCATTTTCTAGAGACCACAAGAGGTCCAAGGGTGAAGGCCAAGTTGCTGCTTTTCTGAGCAAGTAGGACCCAATGAGGGCTGGGGGTAGTGGAGGGCAGCATGAAGTAAGTTAGTCCAGTCTCTCCCAGTCTTTCGTACCTCTTTCAACACCTATTCTTTCTCTGCCTCTTGAAAAATCTCAGGTAAATCTCAAAACCCTTCCAGACATTTTGTGTCTTAAGAGCAGTGTCATGGCCCCATTAACATGCCAGTTCAAGGTAACAATCGCACACCAGCTCTGAACCAAGAGAGAACGGAATTTGATGAGGCGTGATACCCACCATGGGGGATACATCTCTCATCCATCAGCTCCCAGCCCTCCCCTTTCCACTTGGCTCCCCACTGACTGGGTACAGTTTCTGACCCTTTCAGAGCAGGTGCCCCAGGGGCAAAGGAGATTAGGGATAATGGATACAGTCTTGTGTCATTGTCATTGTCACTGTCAAGATCAGTCATTGTGCCCTTTGGGCTTGCCAGATGCTCTGAATAATTTTGTGGATTTCTTGGAGAGTTCACCCACCCATCAAGAATCTCTCACTGTAGCTCCCATTATCTGTGTGATGATTCCTTCAATTGTTGTTTTCCATCCCCTCCCTTAACCTCTGTACCTCCATCAGTAGATTCCACTGCAGTGATTTTGTTCCCTGCTCCAAGCAGAACTCCTGAATAGATCCCTTTCAACATAACCACAGGCCTGATCCTCTCTCTGATCCACCTGATGCAAAGAACTCACTCGTCTTTGACCCTGTCTGTCATCCTGCAGCTTTTCCCAAGCTACTTTGTCTTCTTTTTCTTTGCTTGGCCACCCCACGACCATAACATCCTGTCTCTCCATTTCTGGGAGCACGTCTAGAACTAGTGCCAGTGTTCCTAAGGCTCCAGGGAACATAATTAAACTCATCAGGCAAGTCCCTGAAGCCTCTTCCACTTGGCTTAATGCAAGGGGAAGCAACCATTATGGTTTCTGGAGCCTTAGTTCTGCAACAGTTCTCTCAGAAGCAATTAGTTTGTATTCCTTGATTAAACTCCATGTACCTCTTATGTAACTATAACTATCATAAAACTTGTTTTTACCCACGTTCTTTCCAAGTTCTATATAATGCATTGTTTTAGAAACTTATTTTATTTTAAGCATTTGGGACATGGCTAAAATGGAGATAGTAAGAATGATTTTTGCATCTTGTTATAGTTGCTACCCAGTAATAATCAATAACTAGTAACCTGAAAAGAGGTATTTTCAATTGCACTAGTAAGGTTAATAATGTAATGTAAAAACATGTAAGCAAAACAATGCTTAGTGTGTCAGTTTTACTGACAAGGATTCAAAGGCAGATCAGAGAGCAGGAGACAAGAGTGTTAGGATTGAGTAGTAATGTCTGCAGTGAGCTGGAGGACACACAGCTAGAAATTTGCTATCCCAGTGGTTATCAGGAGATTTAAATAGCAAACACAATTTTAAATGTTTTTCTGAGCTTTCCTGATTTGCTGACTTAAAAAAATATATTTTTTCCTTTAAGAGGTATGCATAAAGCAATTTTATCAGAACTAATTGTTTTCTTCCTTACCAATAGGTCATATAGACCAGTGTTTGGGAAGTTGAGAGAACTTAGCCCCCAACCCACCCCCATAAGTTGGCCTCATAGGTAAGTCAGCTTGTTTAATTTTGTTACCAGCATAACATAAACCAGACTGAAGTTAGGTTTAAAAAGTAATTAAGAGTAGCATGAAGGGAAAAAGAAGAAAACTAGTAACAGATTTCTCTTATAGCTAGAGTCTGACTCACTGGCCATCATTTGGTGGCCAGATGTAGCTTCAAGGGAGGCTGGAAAAAAATAATATCTTTTATAGGGAGGCAGTTGTGCTCCAAGCATTAACAAATCAGAATTTTCCTCCTGAGGAGAAAGAGAAAGGAAATGTTGTGGGTATGTTTTCTGTGCCACAGAGGTAATAGCAGGAAAGCGATGGCTTTACATTCCCCCATTTCTTGGGTATATGCAAGTGCTTTGCAAAATAATAAAATGTGCAGGCAATATGAAAGATGAAAGATTAAGTGAAAAATTAAGAAGATTCAAATCATTGTGTTTTTTTCTCTTAATAAATAATAAAAAATGTGACTATATATCTGAATTTATTTTTAAAAAATAAGGTATCATTGCTGGGTCTGATAACAGATAAGAATATCTCAAATTGTGAAGTAATTTATGCAATATATGATTAGAGTCACTTTCTGTTGTCTTGAGAATTAACTCAGTTAAAGACATAAGATGTATTTAATGTGTCTGCTATTGCAAAGTACTGGGTTAAAAAATACCTTAAAAACTAGTAGAGTAGGGGCTGGCCCCATAGTGTAGCATTTAAGCCCTGTGTATTGGGAGCTGGATTCCATGTGGATGACCATAGTTCAAAACCTAGCCCTAGCAACTTGAGAAATATGACAAGTTCATGTGTGTGTGTGTGTGCTCCAAATCCTGACAGGATTAAGTAGTGGAGGAAAAAATATTGTGTCATAATCAGACCCCACTGAGGGGCTTTCTCTCTTTCTTCCTGGCATGCACAGGTGATACCTGGCTATTTAAAAGAAAATACTAGTAGAATGGAAAATAGCATACTGTCTATGAATTTCCTCTGTACATCTCTCAGACTAATCTATGTAGAAGACGTATTTGATAATTTTATGTTTCTGCTAAAACCTTTCAATGACTCCTTACCAGCAAATGACACTCATTAGAATGATATGTGAGAGCTTTCTGACCCTAGCTTTTTTTTTTTTTTTTTTGAGAGGTTTTTGCTATAGGGTGCGTGTGCTCGCCAGATAGAGAGACAGAGAGACAGAAAGCCAGAAATCACCCCCCAGGAGGGATGGCCATGCCGCAGTCCCTTCTCCTCCATTCTCCTCTGGGGATCTTGGGCATGCATGCACACGCGCCTAGCATGAGTTTAAGCCACTGGGTCCGGGACTCGAACCACGGTCGACTACATGGCAGTCCAGCGACAAAGCCATTATATTAACTGCTGGTCCCACTTTGTTTATTTTTCTAATATTATTTCCCATAGTTCTCTGCTGTACATTTTACAACAGTAACTCTGCTAACTTGGTTTGACTAGTGTACTCTTGGAAAGGCTTCCTTGAATCTCCAGAGTTGGCTCTGTGCTGCTGAACTGTGCTCCTATGGCATCAGGCACACATCTGTGATAAACATCCCATATTACACTTTATCTAAAGGCCTACCATGGTGCTGGACACCTAGCAGGTGCTCAATGAATCACTGGTGAGTTCAACTAAACTGAAAAATAATGGAATATCCAAGGAACACTAGTTTAAGAGTTTACCTAAATAATAGTTAATATGATTATTATTTATTTTATTTTTTTCCTCTATAAAACAATCTCCAGGTCTCCTCAGAGGTATGCAGCAAAAGGACACTATGAATCCTTTGATTCCACTATACATATGGCCTCCAACAACCATTTTTTGATCTAGAACATGACATTTCTTATTGATAAAAAAAGATAAGAAATGTTAGGAAACAGTGATTAGGGAAACCAGAAGATGGCATAATAGTTGTGTCACTGGACTCCCACATGGTCAACAGTGGTTTGAGTCTTGGATCCAGTGGCTTAAAACTCTCACTGGGTGCATGCACGTGCATGCCCAAAATCCTGAGAGGAGAATGGAGGAGAAGGAATTGCGGCATGGCCATTCCTCCTGGGGGGATGATTTCTCACTTTCTGTCTCTCTGTCACTCTCTGTCTCTCCAGCAAGCAGACACACCCTATAGTAAAAGTAGCTCTCTAAATAAATAAATAGGAAAAAAAAGAGAATAGTGGTTAGGTAGTCAAGATAAGTTAGCACTCTTAATTTATGCATGTATGGATTCCTGAGATTAATTGCTTTTGGAACATTTGCATTACTTGCTAGCCAAAGGAATCCTATTTAAAGATTAGAAGTGCTTAACTAAGCACAACTTGGCGAAAATATAAAGAATAATCAATTTTTGTCATTAGTCTCTAAAATCCTCCCCCAACAAACGTAATGAAAACAACAATTGAAAAAAAACCCTTAATTAACATTCAATCACTGGAAAGGCTCTTGTGTTTGCAATTTAAAAACAGAAGAAATTGGAGACATATGTGTTTGAAATATATTTAAATAAGCAAGTAAACCATAATGCCCTTGAAGGCAGCCGTCATGGTATAGGAAAAGGGAGAATTGTGCTGGACCTGAGTAGACATGAATTCTGACTTTAAAAATAAGAGCTACTGTTTTCTAAGCCACTACCGTGTGCCAGGTCCTATAGCAGTTATACTGCATAATGTCTGACCTAGCAACCTCAATATTTAAAAGTTATATTATAGAGAAAGCAACAAAAGGAGACTAGAAGGGAAGTTGAGGAAGAATGAAAGTCAAGACAAGTTGAGAAGGAAGAAAAGAGTCTATTTACTGAGCTGTTTTAGACAAGGATCATGAAAACCTAAAAATAGAAACATTCACCCGTTCCTCATCTTCCATTCTCCCACTTCTGGTGTACTCAGAGTTCTGGACATATAGGAAGTGGGGCTTATAATGAATGCATAGTGGGGTTACATTGATTGATTTTTAAATATTAAACCAGTTTTGCATTCCTGAGATAATTATTATAGAGAAGATCTTCAACAATGAAAATAGATGACTGAGCCTAATGAGAAAACAATAAAATATATTACACCTCAAACTGTATCTCTTATTTAATCAACATTTAATTATGAGAGTTATGACCTCGAGAAATCAGTGATTCTCAACTTTAATGAGCATTAGAGTCACCTGGAGAACTAGTAATTATGAAGTTTCTTGGACAGCATCTACAAAGTTTTTGATTTAGTATGTTTGGTGTTGGGACTGAAAATCTGCATGTCTAACAAGCGTATAAATAATACTAATGCTGCTCCTAAATTGTATCATTAAAAAAGCTTTACTGTAATAAGAAAAATTCTATGATTTTCAAAAAGTTGATGGAAAATATGTATTATTAAAAATGTGGGGAACCAGCAGTTAGCATAATAGCTATGTCACTGGACTTCCATGTAGTCGACCGTGGTTCGTGTCCTGGACCCGGTGGCTTAAAACTCATGCCGGGTGCGTGTGCTTGCGTGCTCAAGATCCCGAGAGGAGAATGGAGGAGAAGGGATTGTGGTGTGGCCATCCTCCCTGGGGGGTGATTTCTCACTATCTGTCTCTCTGTCTCTCTCTGTCTGTCTGGCGAGCGCTAGCGCCCTATAGCAAAAACCTCTCCAAAAAAAAAAAAAATGTGTGCATGGATTTCAAAACTTTTCTTGCACCAAAATTAACTTGCATGAACTTGATACAAATTGGACAGGATTAATTTGGGGCATTAAGGAAGATAAGGCATCAGGTTGAAAAAAAGGTCCTATTAAAGCAAAAACAAACATCAAATTTATGATGACGCTTGGGTGAAAGAATGATAAAATCATTGATGTTGTATGAAAAATTTAAACTAGTCTTACATTCCTGGGATAATTCTTATATACGAGATCCTCTTTGTTGGTCAAATATATATTACAGATATTTTCCCCAGGGTGTTGCTTATTTTTTGACTTCATTTGTGTGGGTTTATCTGTACAGAGTTTTCAAAAATTCTACATAGTAAATATGTTCATCCATGGAGTTTCATTTCCTGCTCTAAAAAAGTCATTTTATTAAGTTTAATCAACAATGATACTTTAGATCTAAGTTAACTGCCATATATAAGACAATTATATGCCAGTGTAAAATAAAATCATGTCAACGCACTCTTTTATTTTTCTCTTATCAAACATTAATTCTTAAAGCCTCCAGTTTTGCTACATGCATATGTGTCTTTGCAATGTAATTTTGTAAGCTATATTTTCTTGTCAGACTATCACTGAAGGCCTTGATAAATTCTGGTGCTAGCCTATAGAATCAGCCTAATTAATGTCTGATATCTCAGCTTTATGATGCGAAGGTCAAGCTAACCATTAAAGATTGTACTAGTTTCCAAGAGTCTGGAAAATGAATTCAAACAACTAAGAATGAGGCTGAAATTAATGTTTTATTTTTAAAAGCAATCCATAATTGAGATGATTGGCACTGACCAGATTTCAACAGAGATGCACAGAGTAGTTGGATGCATGACTTTGAAGTCATATGTGACACAAACCCCCTGATGACTTTGTAATGTCTCTTCATTTAGGATGGATACATGAAAAGACCAGTCTAAGAAACAATACCTTTTGCAAAAGACTGTAACCTTTTTTATAGTAAACAGACTCTGAAATAAGCTTTTTAGATTTTCATTAAAATCTAAACATCTTTTCTAATCCTTCTTGTATAACTATTCTACAATGTCCTAACAATCACAAGCTGTCATAAGGAGCCAAGATTACAAAAGGAATTCACATGAGACAATGCTTAAATTCTTCTTATAGAATCTGCACTCTCAACGAGATTAATTACGATATACATGAAGTTTATTGAATTTTATAGTGGGAATGATAAAGCATTGTGCTATCGTTCTTCTGATAATTCCACGTTTAGAGAAATTCTTTTATCAGGAATGGTAAGCAAAATAAAACTGCTTTCCTTTGCTTCTTTATAGCAGGAAGAAGAACAGACATAAAACATAATAGGAAGTTGTAATGCTCCAAAAATATCGCAGGACAGAATGATACGAAGACCTTCACCAAACTTGGGACCATGACACCAATCACACTTGGATGTGCTGAAATGAAGAAAATACCAAGTTCACATTTAATAAGTTTATACTGAAGTTAAAACACTGTGCTCATTGCTATGAATTCAAACAACTAAAAATGGGGCTGCTTTCCCAGTACTATTTGTAATCCTACTCCAGTCTTCTTTATTTGTTAATTCACTTTTATTACTTTTACTTTTTCTTTCAGAGTTAACTACTTCCACTGCAGGTGATGAAAAGGCTTCACTTCAAATATTGGCACAGCTATGAGTATGGTCTATCCCCTTACTACAGCTCAGAATTAACTTTTGATTCTTGTTCTGGGTGTTTGTTTATTTGTTTGTTTTACCAATTTATTTATTTGTTCATTTTATATTTTAGTCCCAAAAGTAGTTTTCACTGTAGAAGTTATTTGAAGGTAGTCTTATACTTTCTAGTGGTGTTTTGTTTTGTTTTGTTTTGTTTTTGAGAAAGAGTTTTGCTATGGGGCATGTGCACTCACTGGAGAGACAGAAAGCAAGAAATCACTCTCCAGGTGGGATGGCTATTTCACAATTCCTTCTCCATCATTCTCCTCTAACAATTTTAGGTACACAGGCACATGTGCCTGGCATGAGTTTCAAGCTTCCAGGTCCAGGACTTGAATTGCAGTCAGCCATGTGGGAGTCCAGCAACATAACCATTATACCATCTGGTCCCTCTAGAAGCTAGAGCTCTAGCTTCTCCAGTCACACTACAAGACGTACTTAGTTTAAATATATTAAATTAACGGGCATTTTCTCAAATGAGTTTAAGTGCCTTTTATTTTTAGACAGCCTAACAGTATGTTTTTTTTTTTATTTCATTAAAAACAATGCCTCCACCCAAAATAAATCAGTCCAAAAAAAAAAAAAAAAATGAAAAGCTCAGGATGATATCAGTCTCATTTGTCTTTAGTCTTGGTGTTTTGTGGATGACAAGTAGCAGTAGCACTAGGTTATAATGACAGGTGATTGATCCAAAGTAATTACAAGTTTGTTAACATTTTCCCATTTTTAAACCATCCTTAAAGAAAATCATACATGGAGTCATACTATCCTCAAGGCAGTCCAGCAGAGCAGCCTTCCCATCTGGCTTTCTGTTTTCACCAATAAAGAACTAGCAGATTTTGAAATGAGCAAGAATATGCTTGATTTGTTCTGCAGCCCCTATCATAAAAGGTTTTACTCTTTCTGGTCTCTATTCTTCAAGTTTGCCTTTGATTGATTTCATGTAATCTTTGATGTACTTCTTGTAGGCTTCTTTTGGGAAGCTGGTTTCCTGCAAGTGATGGTTCATGACAATGTCAACACCAGTGACTACTGTGCTTTCTGGTACCTTCGCCTTCAGGGCCTTCAATGGAGGCATTTCCACCAATGAGCGAGTCATCAATATTACTCTCTGTTACTGATCTTCCCCTCCACATCCAGGCACAGAGCATCTGCAATCTCCCAGATCTTGTGAATGTTGGTGAACATCTTCTGGGTAGTTAATCATGATGGCTGTTGGAGAAAGACGACGGTGGCCCTAGCTGAGTAGGAGCCCGGAGCTCTAAGCGAGAGCTGTGCAGCAGTAGCGATTTGAGGGGAAGAGGGAGTAGGCGGAAAATCTAATTATTTTTTCTTTATATGGAAATCTTTTTTAAATGTCCCAGTGATACAGAAATATACAGAGAAAAACAGAGAGATGCCTCCTTATTCCTCCCTTCAATCTCTGTGACTTCCTCTCCTGAATAACTAAAGCTCATAGTTTGGGTTTATCCCTCCAGTTCCCGGGCCCATAGACATTTATTGCATAAATGGAAACTTTTGCACATGCATTCTCTCTCACACGGTATGTATGTGCAACTTGATTTTCTAATTTAACAAAATGTTGTGGAAAACTTACTATGTGTTACATTTTGCTTTACTTTATCAATACGATGGTATTATAATGCTCCATAAAATGAATTTACCACAATTTATTTTACACCCTCTTACTGATGACATTCAGACTGCAATTATTATTCTGGGTTCACATACAACTATTTCTGTAAGATAGACTCCTAGGATTTAAATTGCAATTGTAAGGGTTAAGAAACTGTCCAATCACCTTCTCCTAAGGCTTTTGCTAAACCTTAATACCTCAATTTCTACAGCACCACTAATGGTACATAATAGTCTTTTGTTTTCAGGCATCCAAAGTCAACATAGTACCAGTCTTTTTAATTTGGTAAAGCAAATAGTTTAAAAAATCCATTGGTCCTATTTTAGATTAAAATTTCTTGATTACTGGTGAGGTATGACCTTAATGTATATCTTTGTCTGTATGTTCTCATTCCTGGTTTGCGTATTTGTATTACTTATCCACCTTTCTATGGGTTTTATCTTTTCTTATTGGCTTGTGGAAGGTATATACACGTTTCAACTATTACAAGCATTGCAACATCTTCTTCCAGTGAATGACTTGTTTTTTAATTTCCTTGACAATATCTTATATTTATGAAAATACTACTCTTTTGTCAAATTTATGAAACTTTGCTTTACTGTTCATATTTTTTAAGTTTAAAATATCTTTTGAAGTCATACAGATAACTTTCTACACTTGCTTGTAAAAGTTTAATTTTTTTTTTTTTTTCTGGACCAGCAGTTGGCATAATGACTGTGTTGCTGGATTCCCATGTAGTCGACCGCAGTTTGAGTCCTGGACCTGGTGGCTTAAACTCATGCTGGGAGCATGTGCATGCATGCCCAAGATCCCGAGAGGAGAATGAAGGAGAAGGGATTGTGGCGTGGTCATCTCCCCGGGGGGGGAGGGTGATTTCTCGCTTTCTGTCTCTCTGTCTTCTGGCGGTGCACACGCCCTATAGCAAAAACCTCTCCAAAAAAAAAAGTTTAAAATTTTTTTCTTTTTGCATATCAATTCTTAATCCAATTGCAAATGTACTTTGTATATGATGGTGATACACATAACGGGAACCTAATTTTATCTTTTTCCTTGTGGCTGTCCAAACATTTCAGCACTATTTATTGAAAAGACTATCCTTACCCTACTGATCTACACTGCTGTTTCATTAAATGACAAGTATTTTTAAAATTTTTAATTGCAATTTCTGAATTACATATAATTACACATCTTTGTAAGATACAGTATGAGGTTCTTCTTTTTCTTTTGCTATGCAGCACATGCACTTGCCATAGAAACAGAGAGAAACAGAAAGACAGAAAGTGATAAATCATACTCCAAGGGGGATGGCCACACTACAATTCCTTCTCTTCCATTCTCCTCTTGAAATTTTGGGCACACAAGCACACATGCCCAGTGTGAGTTTTAAAGCCACCAAGTCCAGGAATTGAACTGCAGTTTACTATGTGGGAGTCCAGCAATGTAACCATTATGCCATCTGCTGGTCCCAACAGTATGAATTTTAAAAGTCCTGGGCATCTACCAAAAGAATAGGAGAATACTCAGTCAGAAAAGTGCTCGCACATCTATACTTACTGCAGCATTATTCACGATTGCTAAGACATGGAACCAGCCCAAATGTCCACAAATAGATGAATGGATTGGAAAAGTGTGGCACATATACTCTATGGAATACTACTTAGCCATAAAAAGCAAAAAGATCCTGGCACTTGGTAGAAAGTGGACAAATATGGAAGATTTACTACTGAGTGAAGTAAGCCAGGCTATGAAAGAGGAACACTGTACGTCTCCACTTAATATATATTGACAGTCTGCACTCTATGGCAGAAACTGAAAGACTAGAGGATATAGAAACACAGAAAATGGTTAGGGATACTTAAGACAGTGTGGAAAGAGAGTAGAAGAGGGAGAGCATGAAGAGGGAAATTAAGGTGAAAAATAGAGGCAAGACATTTATGGGACACAGAAATGAATTATTATCTGTTAACGATAATGTGTATAGTACCCTGAATTGGACCAGCATGAAATGTATTCATATTGGGTAAATTCACTTTATAAGCTAAGTGATGTATACTGATAGAATGTATAAAATAAATAATGAATAAATATGGTGGGTAATAAACAAATTAAGGATATAAACATATTTACCACCTTCAACATACAACATCATATTATGTTGTGCATATTTGAAATTCACTCCACTGGTTATTTTTGAAATATACATTAAACTGTCAATTATGTTCTTTACTGTGAAATACAGTTCTAAAGAAAAAGAGGGACCAGCAGATGGTGTAATGGTTATGTCATTGCACTCACGTGTAGTTGTTCTCAGTTTGAGTACTGAACCTGGCGACTTAAAACTCACAGCAGGTGTATGTGTGTGCATGCCCAAAATCCCAAGAGGAGAATGGAGGAGAAGAGATTGTGGCATGGCCATCCCCCCTGAGCGGGTGATTTCTTGCTTTCTGTTTCTCTGTTTCTCCAGCGAGTGCATGCGCCCTATAGCAAACATCTCTTGAAAAAAAAGTAATTACAAATCAGATAACAAAAAGTGTAATACATTAATGAGGATGGAATTTTGAAAACAAAGATAATCTTAAAATAGACAATGAAAAAAATATTTGTAATTTCTATGTAGACAATTGTGGGAGATTAGAGTTTATAACTGAAAAGATCTGTGTTATCAATCATTGGTCCAGTTAAAGGTAGGTAAAATTGTACATAGCAATAGCATCAGGAAGAGAGAAAAAGAAAAGAGAAAACTTTCACTCACTCACTGTGAGTTGTTTTTTTTTTTTTTTTTTTTTTTTTTTTTTTTTTTTTTTTGAGAGAGATTTCTTTTGCTGTAGGGCTCGTGCACTTGCTGGAGAGAGAGACAGAAAAATAGAAAGCGAGAAATCACTCTCCTGGGGAGATGGCCACACTGCAATCCTTTTTCCTCCATTCTCCTCTTAGAATTTCAGTGTAACCATTATACCATCTGCTGGTCCCTGCGAGTTCTTTTAAGATCAATATTACTGTACTTTGCATATAAAATAAGTCCTCAAAAAAATCAAAGATGAAAACAAAATTGGAAGTAGATGTTTAAATGTGAAGACATGGTAAAATCAGCAATTTGGTAACTTAGAGGCCTTACAGAGTTCTTGATTGTAGCCATCTTAAAATTAATTCCAAAGACTCAGCTACTGGCAATATTTGGACTTTTCTATTATCTGGTTTTATACACTGAATAATGGCTAAAACAATAAATATATAAAAGCTATAAGAATCCTGTTGAGATGATAGTCTATCAAATAATTGGTAAATTTGTACTTAAACTTGACTCTATATAAAATAGTAGAATCTGCATTTGTAGCATGCAGATATTTTCACTGACAAAGCTAGCATTTGATTTTTTTGTTTGTTTTATCCTATTTATTTACTGGTCATTGATACCTAAGGGAGAGATGTTGTTCCATAAATGTCTGCTAAGTTTCTGGTCTCTATGAAGTTAGAGTTGGGTACAACATTTCCCTGTACAGTGTGCCTGGGATTAAACAATTGTTTTTTAAGAGCTCACTTTTATGTACTTAGTAGTTTATAGAAAAGATTTATTTGTATAGATACAGCCAGTTAACACCATAGCAACTCATATTTCACATTGAATTTAATAACTTGAGAATATTAGAAAATGGAGCTGAATGCAATCTACATTATTATACCTGAAGAGCTAGAAGAAGCAATTTGAAGAAGTGTATATATGGTTTTATGTATCCTATTTTTGTACGTGTGTGTGCATGTGCATCTGTGTGCTCTGAGTATCATGTGTGTCTGTAATGAAGAATATTTTAAATGCTCAAAAGCGTGTTTTCACTAAAGGAAGTTCACAATTTGCTTACCATTTTAGTAACTTTTGAATTTCTGCTGGGATCACATCATAAAATGTATGTATATTATTTTTAACAATGAACAAAGCACTAATTTGAGTAAGTCGTTGTGAGCTATTCAAAGAATTTTCCTTCCAAAAACAAGGATGAGTGTAATTATTATCTATCTGAATTTTTGTCAGGTTAAGCTTCAAAATTCCAGGTGGTAAAAAACACAGTTCATTCCCATCAACATTCAGTCTGTCAAGTGATCTATAAATAAGAGAAGACACATTTTAAAAAATATTTATGCAATTTATAAGTAAAATTCTGTCCCAGTGTTCTTTTTATAAAATTATTTTATTCAATTTCATTTATTCATTCATTCATTTATTTTAATTTGACCAGAGAGACACAGAAAGAGAGAGAGAGGAAAGTGAAAAAGCAAGCCATCAGGTCCAGGACTCAAACCATGGTGGGCCATGTGGGAGTGTCCAGTGCCTTAACCATCATGCCACTTGCCAATTCCCTGTCCCAGTGTTCTTAAAACTTGGTATCAAACTTGAGAGCAATAAAATACAAGTGTGTATTTAAGTATTTCTTTAGAATCAAGATAATTTATTCATAAGGCAACTGAATGAATATATTACTCTAAAATAATAATATACTTATTTTGACTACATATAGTCAAAACTTTACAAGTTTTCACCACCATGGAAAAAATAATATCCATGAACACATTAAGACTAATGAATTTCATGTTATATGAAACATGATACACAGTATAATAATATACACAAAGTTTATGTTGTCATAGACAAGTTGAACACCACACATAGTTTTTCATTGAAATTCAGTAAAAATAGTAAAATTTGTAGTATCAAAAGATATCATGTGCCATGTTGTACTTTGGCTTATAGTCACCTGAATTCCCTTTGTTTTTTACTGTGTCAATTGATTCTAATAGTCTTTATTTTTTATTCAAAGAGAACCAACATTACTGATTTTCTCATTCTCTTCACTTGTGTCAATGGTGTGGTGGTTAAGGTGCCAGACATAGCCAACCATGGTATGAGTCCTGGACTTGCCAGCTTGAAAATCATGCTAAATACATATGCATGTGTGCTCAAAATCCCAAGAGGAGAATAGAGGAGAGAGGATTGTGATATGGTCATCTATCCTTGGAAATTATTTCTCATTTTCTCTCTCTTTATCTGTCTTTCTCTGGCAAGTGCACATGCCCTGGGGCAAAAAAATCTTAAAAAAAAAAAAAAAATGGAGGGACCAGCAGTTAGCGTAATGGCTATGTTGTTGAACTCCCATGTAGTCAACTGTGATTCGAGTCCCGGACCTGGTGGCTTAAACTCACGCTGGGCACATGTGTGTGCGTGTCCAAGATCCCAAGAGCAGCATGGAGAAGGGATTACAACATGACCATCCCCCCCTGGGGGGTGATTTCTCACTTTCTGTCTCTCTGTCTCTCTCTGTCTGACTGGCGAGCACACGTGCCCTATAGCAAAAAAAAAAAAAAAAGAAAGAAAGAAAAGGAAAGAATGAAAAGATTTACCATTATCAAAAATCAATTCTTCAAAATGTATGTGTAAACTCAAGACAGTTGCATTTAAATTCCAATTTTGAGTTTATGTAGTATGTAGAGGAAAGAGCTGGGAATTAAATTAAAACATATTAAGACTACGATCTAAACAGAATAGTTAAGAGATTATTATTAAACATAGTTTCCTTACTAGCTGTCAGAAAATATTCCAAGTTCATAATCAAACTATAATACTGACTTAGTGGAACATAGATAAACTATAGATTTTTGTTTTTGTTTTGTTTATTTTTCCTGTGAGTAAGAGAGACAGAGAGAAAAGACAGAGGCAGCACCCTCTAATAGGGTCTTGATGCAGTAATCCACCCCCGGCCTCCGACAATGTGGGATCATGAGCATGTGTGTGCCTGACATTCTCCAGACAAGAGAGGTCTCCAGACAAGAACTTGGAACCTTTTTATGTGAGCCAGCCTTGCAAAGCATCTATTTTTTAAATTAATGTGAAAAGGAATCAGATTTAGCATTAAAGCTTCACTATGTATCATTAACATTCTGTGTATGTGTATTTCAAAAAATGAAGAAAACAGCTAAGAGCCAAATGGTACACACACAGATAAATGGAGTTAAGCAGCTGGTCACCCTACTAAGTACTCATGTTACTATTCTTTGAATAATTATTGAAAATTTTATATCTTAAAATACTGTACACTGAGACCAGCAGATGGCATAATGGCTACATTGCTGGATTCTCATGTAGTCTACTGCAGTTCAAGTCCCAGACCCAGTAGCTTAAAACTCATGTCGGGCGCATGTGTGTGCATGCCGAAAATACTGAGAAGAGAATGGAGGAGAACAGATTGTGGTGTGGCCATCCCCCTGGGGGGTGATTTCTCGCGTTCTGTCTCTCTGTCTCCTTAGTGAGTGCACATACCCTATAGCAAAAATCTCTCTCTCTAAAAAAATGTTTTAATTAAAGAAAATACTACACCAATTATTCAAATTACATTTGTGGCAAGCTTTATGCTGCACATATTGGATGTTATAGCTATTAAAAAAATAAAAGGGCTCAATTTTTTTCTACCACAGTATTATCAAAAACATCAATAAGAGGCATTCACTTTCTATGCACTTACTACTTCTAAAATACCTGAGTTTCTGGATTGCATTTGGAATAAAAGTAAGGTTGTTGTAGGAGACATCAAGTTCCTCAAGATAGGACAAGGAAAATAACCTGAAATAGAAAGGTAAAGTTGTAAAAATGATTATATATTTGTCATCACTAGGAATAAATAAATGAGTCAATACATAGTAGAATAGAGAAACTATACTTTTCAAAGACCTTGAAGCTTATATAGACTTATATTCTTTATAATGGTGTATTAATATGAAAGTTCCTTAAAAGCATTCTGTTTTGATATGTTTGAAGTGACTAAAAGCCCCAGGCAGAAGAATGTACTGAGAATTTTAACATTATTTAAACATTATTTTCTTGTTTACTCTACTAGTTCCTTAGGCTGAAATGACAACTGACTGCAATCTGGATGCCTTCAAAAATCAGAAATGTATTCTTTCCCTGCTCAGGAGATCAGCGTCTGAAATCAAGGACTTCAGGAAGCTCTGAGAGAGAAATTGTCCCTTGCCTCCCTTGTAGCTTCTGATGTTTGCCACAGTTCCTGGTGTTCCTTGAACAGTGGCAGCGTAACTGCCTTTCTCTTCACTGGCCGGTCATCAGATTTAGGGCCCAATCTAATCCAGTATGACCTCAGATGAACTAATTAGATCTGCAAAAACCCTGTTTCTAAGTAAGTCACCTTCTGGAGTTCTGTATGGACATAAATTATCTGGGGACACTTCAACTGAGTACAATTGCATTAAGACTTTCCCAGTGAAATACCTTTCATCTTTTTAAAAATCTTTCTTTCTATCAAGATAAGTATTTAAAAGTAAGAACCAAAGGGCTGACCCTCTAAGTGGTTCACCTGTACATCAGGAGCTGTACACCACAAGACCAACTGCAATTAGAATCCCAGCCAACTTGAAAAACACCAAAATACTGACAGGAGGTAGCAATGAAAGAGAAGGGATTGTGGTATGACCATTCCCTATTGGGAGGTGCTTTGTCCTTTCTCTGTCTTTCTCTTTCTGGTGAGTGCATGTACCCTTTGGCAATTAAAAAAAAAAAAAGAAAAAAAAAAGTAAGAACCAAAGGACACAAAGATTTTTTAGCATAGTTATGCAGCCACAAAGCGTGTTTCTTAGGGGATATAGTAGGATCTGCTTTTTGAAGGCTGGAGTTCAACAACTACATATGATAATACCTAGTATGTAAAAAAAAAAAAAGGAAAAAAGTATCATAATACCTAGTAAAATATCCTTCTTTGAGTGAGCTGTTTTCAAATACCTTCCTGCTGTCCGTATAAATAAAAAAACGAAAAATTAAATGGCATATAAATGTTCTTATGATCTGGCCCCAGACTGCTTGTCCACCTCCCCTCTCAGTCCCCCACATTCCCTTATGGTCCAGCATTTGTTTGTTGACTTTCCATGAATTAGTTAATTCTTGTATGTTTCTCACATACCATATGTAATCCTTGCAAAGGAGATTCTTAATGTCTTATAATTTTTTTTGCCTTTTTTTTTTTTGAGAGTTTTTTGCTATAGGACGTGTGAGCTCACTGAAAAAAAGAGACACAGAGACAGAAAGTGACAAATCACCCTCCAGGGAGGATGACCATGCCACAATCCTTTCTCCTCCAACCTCCTCAGGTTCTTGGGCATGCACGCACACACACCCAGTGTGAGTTTAAGCCACTGGGTCCGGGACTCGAACCACAGTTGACTACTTGGGAGTCCAGCGACATGCCATTACGCCAACTGATGGTCCCAATGTCTTTTCATTTTTCAAGTCTTGGCTCAGGTATCACCTCGTCCAAGGAACTCTTCCAAAATCTTTCCCACTGGGGAGCAGTGAGCTCCTGGTCTGTTCTTCTCTGTTTACTTCAGTCACAGAGCCAATCATGTGATGGAATAAATATCTTTCTCTTAAAACTATGAGGCTCTCTGGAAGCCAGGGATTCAGTTTTATATTTCTATATATCCAGTGTCTTGTGTAATGCCTAGTATGTCAGAAGTGCTAAGTAAATCATGATTGAATGAAAGGAATGATGGCCCTAATTAATTTAAAATAATTTGTTCCAGGGGTCATTCCATGGCACAGTGATGGTGCACTGCCCAAAAGAAGTTGGATCTCACAGAGTGGCTATGGTTCAAATCCTAACCTGGAGAGCCTGGAACACTCAGCACACATATACACCCAAGATCCTGGAGGGCTGAAGGATTATAGGAAGAGGATTCTGGATCCCTGTGGAGGGTACTCCTTTCTCTCAGTGTCACCCAAATGTGTGTGCATATGTGCTCTATCATTTATAAAGATATATAGAAATAGGGAACCAGCAGCTAGCGTAATGGCTATGTCGCTGGACTCCCACGTAGTCGACCGCGGTTCACGTCCCGGACCTGGTGGCTTAAAACTCACGCCGGGCGCGTGTGCGTGCGTGCCCAAGATCCCGAGAGGAGAATGGAGGAGAAGGGATTGCAGCGTGACCATCCCCCCTGGGGGGTGATTTCTCGCTTTCTGTCTCTCTGTCTCTCTCTGTCTGTCTGGCGAGCGCACGCGCCCTACAGTGAAAATCTCTCCAAAAAAAAATAAAAAGATATATAGAAATATATAGTAAAATCATTTGCTCTGGAAAATTAATGAGATCAAATAGGAAAATAAAAGCTGTGTTTTTTAAATTCAGTGTTCTGCTATAATTTCTTATCACTTCTATAAAAAATTGCTAGTGACATTTACTTTATTTTTCAATTTGCAATCATGTTATTTTATTTTGTTTCAGGCTGTAACTATTGGGTCATTTGTAGAGAAAAATACATCATGACTTTTCCAGCCACCCGATAGAATCATTCTGTCTTCCCTTATCACTTTAGTACTCAAAGCTAGCGTGGTTCCAGGCTTTCACCATGGGTGACACATTCCTGTTCATTGCAAGGTTTAAAAGGACTTGTAGATAGCACTGAGGGAGCTAATTAAGAAGCTGGGTAAGGAGTTAGCCCCATATCCCAGTGGTTATATGCTGTGTGGAGGGACGGATCTCACATGGGCTCCAAGACACAGTGGTAATACACTGCTTTAGAAAAGGCAGATCCCACATGGCAACTGGGGTTCAAATGCCTGGCCTGCCCTAACCTGTCTGAAATATAGCAGGCCGGGGTGCGAGTGCCCAGGATCTGAAAGGATGGAGGACTGAAGGAAGGAGATCATAGTGTGAGCAGACCCTGTAGAGGGTCACTGCTCTTTCTCTCTCAAAATCAAAAATAAACAAGCAAAAACCTCTACTTAGAAAAAATATCTTGGCTAGCCCCACAGCCTAGTGGTTAAAGAGCTGGGTCCCCCATGGCTTCAGTTCTTGTTCTGGAAACTTAGAAGAACACACTGGATATATGTGTGTGTGGGCTCAAAATCCTGACAGAAACAAGAAAGAGAGGAAAAGGGATTGTGGCATAACCAAGTTCCACTGTGAGGTGGGAGAAGGAGGGTGCTTCCTCCCTGTCTTCCCTGTCTCCCTCTGGCTAGCACACGCACTATCTGGCAATTATAAAGGAAAAAATATATCTTTTTTTTTCTTCTTTTTTTGCATTTGGTTAGTGTTTTTGTTTAAAACTTTCATTAGGAGTTAAGTAATTATCAGTTTATATGAGGGGGAGAAAGCATGTCTTACATTCCCAAGTATCAAGATTCCTATTAGAGTTGAAAGGATTTTAGTATCATATAGACCAATCTCCTTAGATTACATATTAGAAAATAGAGGCCAAGAATGGTTAAGTTACTTTCTCTAGATCAAATAGATAATTATCACCAACATTAAAGTCAAAGATCTGTATTTCATAATTCCAAATTCAGTGCCCTTTTAATATTTAAAAATGTTGCTAAGGGATAGTTGTAAGGAATAGGTCATCTGAACCTCTAGATGATTTGTGTTCATCTGATCTATACCCTCTAGATATGTCTTCACTAGATCCATATTAATTGTCATATATCATCTGGTAAGATTATTTTTTATTCTTCTCTCTCTCTCTCTCTCTCTCTCTCTCTCTCTCTCTTTTTAGAGAGGCTTTGCTATAGGGCATGTGCACACTCCAGAAAGACAGAGAGAGACAGAAAGTGAGAAATCACTCCTCGGGGGGACTGGCCATGCCACAATTCCTTCTCCTCCATTCTCCTCTCAGGACCTTGGGCACGCATGCACATGTGCCCAGCATGAGTTTAAGCCACTTGCTCCGGGACTTGAACTGCAGTCCACTACATGGGAGTCCAGTGATAGAGCCATTACGCCAACTGCTGGTCCCGATCATCTGGTAAGATTATTTTGAATACTCTAAGAAGAAGCAAATCAGCTGATAGTAATAAAACAATAGTTACTAAATAGTCAAAAAAAACTTCTAGCTGCTTTCAAAGGAAAAGCTGATTCTATTCTAAATTATAAACTCTTGTTATTTTCTGTTTGTAATCTCAGACTATCACCCTTACCCAGGTGGAAGATCAGCGATATAATTAAAGGCAATATTGAAAATTCTAAGGAACTTAAGTTGCTGAATTTCAGAAGGAATTTCTTTGATAGGATTATTTCTCAGTTTCAGTATTTGTAAATGTTTAAGACAAAATACCTGGGAAACAGAAAAGAGAAACAAACTTGAGAAGAATAACAAAGTGTGCAAATCCCTATTTGTTATGTTTATACACTCTTTGAATTAATATAATAGAATCAGTAGAGTAACATTGATTAGCTATGTCATATTTCAATAAGCACCTTTGGCAACCATTGAAGATAAGTGACCAGGACTAAAAAGTATGATGTGGTAAAACAGTGCAACTACTGTGCGTGTGTGCCCTTGAATGGTTATTTTCTAATGGGAAAGTCATTCTTTTTGATCAAGTTCATGGTTTCATAAGAGGCAATCATGGAAATGGAAAAATAAAGGAGAAAGACTATACCAGGAAGATAAATTAAAATAACCTTCACAGTCAGTGAAGTATCAGATATCATCGACAGCTTGTTTCACTCTAGTACAGCAATTCCACTGATTTTTAAAATGAAATTTTAAAATAGGAAATACCACTTAAATTATCTTTGCTTGACTAATATATTTCTTGCTTACTGGTGAATCTTCATAGCTTTCTTTTAACATTAAATTAAATGTTTTATTATTAGAAAGGTCCAAAATTGAGGAAGTAGAGCATACTCATTCATATAACCAGGAAGCATGAGTCTTCCAAGTTTATTGTTCTCTCCTCAATTGTTTTAGCTCTTCAGAGTCTCTTGCATTTCCATATGAATTTTAGAATCTGCTTGTCTAATTTTATAAAAAAGGTAGATGTAATTTTCATAGTGATTGCAATGAATCTATTGAAATTCGGGAGTATTTCTATTTTAACAATATCATCTTCAGATCCATGAACTTGAGATGGTCTTCCATCTATGTATGTCTCCTTAATTTCTTTCAACAGGGTGCTAATGTTATTCTTTTTCATGCTATCTTAAATAAAACTGCTTTCCTAATTTTATTATCAGGATTGGTCATTGCTAGTATGTATGAAGGGACTTCAAAAAGT
Organism: Tupaia belangeri chinensis; assembly: GCF_000334495.1. Lineage (NCBI taxonomy): Eukaryota > Metazoa > Chordata > Mammalia > Scandentia > Tupaiidae > Tupaia > Tupaia belangeri. Next base: position 53,287 of record NW_006202061.1, read on the forward strand.
TTATGGAAATGTTGAGTTAAAGCAAATTTTGATGAAACTCCATGCATAATTTTGTCATAATTTGCATTTTCTATGAACTTTCTAAAGATCCCACATAGAAATATAATTGATGTTTGTATATTGAGCTTGTACACTGCAACCATGCAGAACTCATTGATTAGTTCTAATGGACTTTTAGTGGATTCCTTGGTTTTTACTCCTTCATTTTAACACATTGCTGCTGCTTCTTTTTTTTTTTTTTTTTTAAGAGGTTTTGTCTTAGGGTAAGTGTGCTCACTAGAGATATTTCTGGCATCTCGCACAACATGATTTTCAAGTCACTGAGTTCAGGACTTGAATTACAGTTGACCATGTAGGAGTCCATCAGCGTAACCATTATGCCATCTGCTGGTCCCTAAAACATGTTACTTTTTATTTCATTTTCTTGACTTGACTTGGCTAGAATCTACAGAGCAATATTGACTAGAGAAGGCAAATGTAAACATCCTCTATCTCATTTTGATTTTAGGAGGAAAACTTTCAAGCTTAATATATTAAATATAATACTAAGTTTTTTGGTAATATTCTTTATCAGGTTAAGCAAGTCTCTTCTTCCCCTAGATACTGAGTGTTTTTCTGTCATGAAAGAATGTTGTATTTTTCCATATGTGTTTTTTTGTGTCTATCAAGATAATTATGTAGTTTTGGTATCCTTAACTACTGTATTATATTGATCGATTTTTGTCTATTGAACCAACCTTGCATTGTTGGGATAAATATTATTGATAATATCAGTTGGTCACAATGTAATATCTTTTATATGCTGATGAATTTGCTGTGCTAGCATTTTGTTGAAATTTTTACATCTATATTCATAAGAGCTATTATTCTGTAATTATTTATCATATTTGTCTAGATTTGTGTAAGGGTATTAGTGTTCTAATGGTTTGAATGGGAAAATGTTTTTTCCTCTTCTATCTTTTTGGGAGATTTTGTGAAAAGTCAATATTTCTTTTTCATATGTTTGGTAGAATTAGTCCATGAAGCCATCTGGTCCTATACTTTTCTTTATGGAAAGTTTTAAAATTATTGTTGAATTTTGGTTGTTATAGAGGCATTAATATTTTCTATTTTTCTTTAATTTAGTTTTGTGTTTCCAGAAATGTTCTTATTTCATTGAATTCAGTTAAAATTGGTTGGTATACAGGTATTTGCAGTATTCTCTTAAAATCAATTATATTTCAGTAAGGTCAGTGATGATGTTCCCTCTTTCATTCTTGATTTTGGTAAGCTGAGACTTATTTTCTTGGTCTATGTCAGTAAAGTGTCAGTTTTGTTGATCTTTTCAAAGTAACAACTTTTGATTTTCTTAATGTCCTCTATTGTTGTTCTATTTATTTCATTCATTTCAGTATTAATTTTTGTTGTCTTTTTAGGTTTAATTTTCTTTAGTGGCTTAAGATGAAAGGTTAGTTTACTGATTTGAGACATTTGTTTTTCTTCTTGTTGTTGTTGTTCTTCTCTCTCTTTTTTTTTCATATATAGAGATTTTTGCTATAGGGTATATGTGCTTGCCAGAGAGACAGAAAACAATAAATCTCCCCCAACAGTGGATGACCATGACGCAATCCCTCCTTCTCCATTCTCTTGGGATTTTTGAGCACACATGCACATTGTGCCCAGTGTGAGTTTAAGCCATCAGGTCTAGGGCTTAAACCATAGTTGATTATGTGGGAGTCCAGTGATGTAACCATTACACCATCTGCTGCCCCCACTCTTTATTATTATTTGTTTTTAAGAGAGAGATTTTTGCTATAGGGTGTGTACAATTACCAGACAGAGAGAGACAGAAAGCGAGAAATCACTCCCCGGGAGGATGGCCATGCCACAATCCTTCTCCTTCATTTTCCTCTCAGGATTTTGGGCACACACACACCTGTACCCAGCGTGAGTTTCAAACTGCAGGGTCCAGGACTTGAACTGCAGTTGACCATATGGGAGTCCAGTGATGTAACCATTGTGCCGTATGCTGGTCCCCTCTTTCTCTTTCTTCTGATTGAGAGTGAGTGTGCTCACCAGAGAAAGACAGAGAGAAGGAGAGGAGAAAGCACTCACAATGGAAAATGGTCAAACCATGTTCCCTTCACTATCTGTCCCTCTTTTTGGGATTTTGGGCACATAAACACATATGCCCAACATGTTTCTCAAGACACTTAACCATGGACTTAACCATGCAATTGGTCATATGGGATCTGGCTGTCTTAACCACCAGGCTACAGAGCTGTACTATTCTTTTAAAATATAAGCATTGGGGACCAGCAAATGGCATAATGGTTATGTCACTGGACTCCCACTCAGTTAACCATGGTTTGAGTCCCAGATCCTGTGGCTTAGAACTCATGCCAGGTATGTTTACATTCATGCCCAAATTCTGCGTGGTCACACCCCCCCTTGGGGCATGATTTCTTGCTTTCTGTCTCTCTGGCAAGTGCAGATGTTCTATAGCAAAAAAAAAAATCTCTAAATAAATAAATAAATAACATAAGCATTTACAGCTATTTATTTTCTTTTGAGCACTGCTGGAGATTAATCTCATAAATTTGGTTTATATTGTACTTTAATTTCACTTATCTCAAAGAATTCTAATTTATCTCTTGATTTCTTGGATTCATTATTTAGAAGCAGGTTGTCTAATTTCCACATATTTAGAAGTTTCCAATTTCTTTCAGTTTTTGATTTCTAATTTCATGCCTTTGCACCCAGAAAAAGCCCAAAAAATTGATCTGTGAGATTTTCAATCCCTTTAAGTTTACTGAAACTTGTTTTATAGCCTAACATATGATCTCTCCCTAAAAATGCTCTATGTAAATTTGAGAACTGTGTATTCTGCTGCTGGTGGAGTATTCTATTAGATTAATTGGCTTATCATGTTTAAATCTTCTTTTTTCTGTTGACTTTCTGCCTCATTGTTCTATGCATTATTGAAAGTGGACTGCTTAAATGTCCAGTTGTTTTTGGTGAATTTTCTTTTCTTCAATCCATTTAGTTTTTGCTGCATGCACTTTGTGACTCTGATGTTAAATACATGTGTGTTTATAATGTGTATCATCCCGAATCTGATTATCCTTGATATTTTTTTTTATCAAGTATAGCATTCTACTTCAGCCTATGGTCACTAAAACTTATTACAACATTACCTGATCACAAACTTTACTTTTGAAAGCTTATGAATAACACATAGATAAACTTTAAATGTTCTTTAGAATTAGAAAAATTAATTATGGGTCAGCCAGTGGTGTGGTGATTAGCGAGGCTGGGTCCCACATGGCCAACTGTACGGTTTGAGTCCTGGACCCAACAGCTTGAAAAACATACTAGGCACACATATATCCATGCTCAAAACCCTGAGAGGAGAATGGAAGAAAAGACTGTGGCATGGCCATGCTCCCTGGAGAGGGAGGGGATCCTCTCTCTCTCTCTCTCTCTCTCTAGTGAGCCCTACAGTAAACTAAAAAAAATTAATAATTTAAAATATATTTTACAATTATCAAAGCATATCTAAGAGTTCAACTATAATACAGTTTTTTAAACTGCTTCTTTGTTAAGTTTATTGTCTTTATTTGGACTATCTTCATAGGAAATTGTTTGGTTTGGGACCAGTAGATGGTATAATGGTTATGTCGCTGAACTCCCACATAATCGACCACAGTTTGAGTCCTGGATCCAGTGGCTTAAAACTCACACCGGGTGCATGTGTGTGTGTGCCCAAGATCCTGAAGGGACTGTGGCATGGTCGTACCTTCTGGGGAGTGATTTCTCACTTTCTTTCTCTCTCTCTATCTTGCCAGTGAGTGCACGCACCCTATAGCAAAAGTCTCTCTTGAATACACACACATGAAAAGTTTAGTTTAGTGCTCAGCGGCTTGCTCCTGTGCTCTGAGAAAGCTTGACTTCCGGGTTTCCTGATCTTTCTTCTAGGCAATGACCATTTTGGGATAATTCCACCTCTTTAACTTCTTTCTTGGGCTTCTTTTCATAGACTTGGTTCTCTCTTATAGGAGTGTGAGGTTTCTTATGTATCTCCTCTATGTCTGGAATTACACTGTTCTTTATGCATTGGGAGAATTGTTTCTTGTAAGCATCTTCATCTTCTTCCATTAGGTAGTGCATTTAGTCCTCAACATTCTAGCTCATAATGTGCTTCTTTTTTAAATTAAATTAAATTAAATTTATCATTATTATTATTATTAATGTTAAATTTGTTATAGGGCATGTGCACTCACTAGAGAGAGATACAGAGAGAGAAAGAGAGAAAGCAAGCTGCCAAGCCTGGTACTTGAACTGTAGTTGAATGTGAGAGTCCAGCTCCTTAATTACCACAACACACGCCTGCTTCCAATGTATTTCTGCATTAAATTCCTTGCTTTCAGAATCATAACCAGGGAATTATATGGTACTAGGAGGGATAGATAAGCCTTCATCCACTGCTCCCCTTAGGGCCCCAAAACTTTATAGCCAGTGGTAGTTCTCTGGCAAGGCTTGCATTCAAATAGCAGGTGAAAGCACCAGGTTGACCATCGATGCTTTATATTGTACTCATCTCCGGTCATTTCCACTTGCCTTCGTAGATCTCATCCAAGCCAAACCCGCTGAGAAGCCTATGGACCAGCAGCAGGCCAGTACAGTATGCTGCGGGATAATTTGTCAGGCTAACCTTCACACTGTATTTCAGAAGTTCATGTGCATAAGCTGCACAGACTTTCATATCCCCTTCTATATGGGCATAAACAATCTGACAGATATTATGTGTTAGCTACATGAGCTACCATCCTGTATTTGGGTATGTTATCTTATTTTTATCCTGGATCAACAGGTGTTTCTGAGCACAGTAATCAGTTTTACTCTCTCTTAAAGTAGGCATTATCCTGACAGCTTTAACAACCTCCATCCTGTGGAACAGAGACCTGTTTCTGCAGCTCAACATAGACCTGCAGGCCTACAAGTGCTACAGGGGGAGAAAAAGATATAATAGAGTTTTTGAGGATTATGTCATAGGATTTCCTAAGAAAATTAGAGTGTAGTTTTTATGCTTTGGAAAAAAAGACTTTTTGGATGCAATTCAAAAATAATTACATTTTAGTAATTTCAGGGTATCATAAGATGTCTATCTGTAAATTATAGTTATTATTCACAATAATGAATTACATAAATATATACAGTAATAAAAATATACTCACTTCTGGGGGAAAGCAACTGATATGGTTAAATGACAAGTTAAGATATATCAGTTGGAAAGCCAAAGGTGTTAAGTCTGGACAATTCGAGATAAAAAAGCCCTAAAAGAAAGTGACAAGATGTAAGATGTTAATTATCGACAATGCACAAATTATTTCATACCAGAGTAAAAAGAAATTAACACAGGGGGTCAAACTATGTCACAGCAGCAAAATGCAATGCTGTACAAGGTTGACTCACGTGGGAAGGTTTTTAGTTTGATTCCAGTAACCTCCCTGAGTATGTCAGACACATGTGCCCATGATTTGGGTGGCAGAGGCTCAAGATGGATTGTGGTGTCAGTACCACCAGGAATATTGTCTCTCTGTTTTTAAATCCACTTCTCTGTCTTTCTCACTCATGGAATAAATAAATATGCCTGGGATTAGCAAATGACATAATGGTTGCTTCACTGGACTCCCATATGGTCAACCTAGGTTTGAGTCCCAGACCCGGCAGCTTGAAACTCATGCTGGGCACATGTGTGTGCATGCCCAAAATTCAAGAGGAGAATGGAGGAGAAGAGACTGTGGCATGGCCATCCTCCCTAGATGGTGATTTCCCACTTTCTGTCTCTCTGTCTCTAGCAAGTGCACAGGCCCTATAGCAAAAATCTCTCAAAAAATAAGTAAATAAATAAATTTACCAAACAAAACAAAACAACAAATTATAGCTTTATTTAAAAAAAAAAAGAAATAAGCACATAATGTGAATAACAATGTGTGACACAATACCCTACCTAAGTCTCTAGTCATCTTTCACTTATATTTTTGCCTGTTATAATAATTTCTTAAGTATACAAAGGACAGAAATAAAATATAAACACTAATAGGTACTTATGCATGTGGTAAGTATAGTGTTTATGTGTGACAGCATTATTTCCATCAACAGTAAGCAAACACTTGAGCTGAAATATAAGGAATGAATCTATTTTATATTCAATTATCTCCCACCTCTGTTTTTTTCCCCTGTCTCTACCTCTATTTCTCTGTTATTTATCTATTATCCTCATATATCTTACTTCTTGTTAAATGTGACAATTTCTGATTTAAGAAAACATATGAACTTAATATTTCTGACCACTCCACATTCTCTCCCCCACACTTTTTCATCTGGAAGCCCCAATCCCCATAATGATGGTATAATATGGTAAAAAATGGACCTTTAGGAACTAATTAGGTCTATACGAAGTCATGAGGACCTCCATGATGGGATTCGTGCCTTCATAAGAGAAGATGGGACCAGAACTCTGTCTGTGAGGATATAGCAAGAAAGCATCCATAGGCAAGAGAGCTGTCCCTGAGGAACCAAATTGGACAACACCTCGATCCTGGGCTTGTCATCCTCCAGAGCTGTGAGAAGTAACTGTTGTGTAAGCCATTCATCCATGATCTTTTGTTATGGCAGCCCAAGCTAGGTAAGATATACCTGGTGGCCCCCACCATTTTTAATGCTCCAGGAAAGCTGGAATATTTGTTTCTTAGGGAGCATAGAATCAATAGTCATTCACTGAATAAACCAAAGAACTCTAATGTCAGAGGATCAGATCTCAAGTTGCAGTGAAAGGAGGCACTACTGCCATGCATTTTGCTGCAGAACATACTATTGAAAATTCAAAAAGGTTCACAACTAAAGAATCTTTGAATAGTACGCAGTCAAGACTAACCTACTACTAAAAGTATTCCTATTTTTCAATGTCTATATATTGTCACTTGTTTTGAAGTGAGGCTGTATAGTAAGTGTAATGACTTCCAAAGCTCAAAGGCACCACAAAATCAAACAATAAAACAGACAAGACTAGTCTGTTCGTTATGAGTTGAACAATAGAAGTTACAGAGGTTAAGTCTTGTGTGGCCACAGGAGGAGTAATCTCTGCACTCTTCATTCTCAAAGTATATGCTAATATAGTTTTTATAGTAGGGGACTTTAAAGGGGGAATGCAGGCCAGGAGGCATCTGAGGGATGCGTAGAGCAGTTTGGTGTTACTGTACTGTATCTTATCTGTGATGAAGGACACCTACCACTTTCTGGATAAGGATAATAAACATGTCTACTGTAACAGCTTAGGCTACATTCCAGCCTTGGGTGAGCACCCAAGGAACTTGAAAATCAGGTCAGTCAAGGCGGCAGATTATCTTCAAGATGGTGTCACTTGGGTTCCTCCACAGTAGTAGACCAAACCAGGAGTCCTTTCTTCTTGTCATTAACATTTTACTTCTCTCTGCATAACTACTTGGGTGCACTGCATTATGTAGCAGAAATGCATCTGTCATAGTCTCTAATCACTTCACTTAGTGTGCTTAGATAACTAGTGCCTTTATATTTTCTTCTACCTGTTAAGCTCTCTCCCCATTTATTCCCATAAGTGTTTGTTTCACTTCATCCCACTGCCTGCTTATAATCAGCAGTGCAGTCCTAAGTCATAAAACCAGGGAGGCCTTGATAGGCCTTTGCTGACCAACTTATAAATAGGCACCTCTCATACCAGTGCTGATGTATGGCTCATTGTCCCATCCACTTGCTGTATTGGCTTTTACATAACTCTTATCACCAATAGGCAGACTATGCATACATGTTTACATGTATGCATGATCTCACCCCATTAAAGTATAAACTCCAGGAAATAATATTTTGTCTGTTTCACTCACTGATACATAGGTTATCACTGGTAGGAGTGGGTTCTGAATAAATATCAGCTAAATGAATTAATATTAAGGATTTTTATACTGCCTCATAGAATCCCAGGGACCATCACTGTGGATATATTGTGAGGCCTACCGACCACAGACACCCTGGATGTTTCCTTTCTCATCCTATCATAAAACATGTGTTAAAAGAAAAATAAACCAGCAATTTAATAGAATAGAGTTTTAATAGAGAAAATCTTAACATGATTTAAATCAGGCAGTTGTTCCCAGACTTCTGGACAAATCTGGCCAGGCTTGTGGTTAACTCGGCATTTAAGTTGGCAGAACAGAAAAGTGTCATACAAAAAAATTCTGAAGTTTGTCTCCATTAACATGTCTTAAAAAGTGAGATATCTGTGATTGACTGAAGCCTAACTGCTACGATTGGCTGTAACTTAGTAACCAGCTCAGAAAAACAACCTAACATGTACAATTTTGGCTTATCCTTAGGAATCAAAGTATGTGAGTATAGTGGCTGTTTTAGGCCAAAATAGCTTAATTTAACACATGCTTGCTGTGGTTAATGACAGAAAGGATGTGAAGAAAAACAGCCCAAAGAATCTGAAAGCTTTTATAATTTCTGGAATTGCATTAGCAATCTTTAAGCATGTATACTCTCAGTATTACATTAATCAGTACGTTTGTTTTGAGTAACTGTTGTTCATATAGATCTGTTTCTTTAGTAAACCTTGGAATAAATGAGAATTTATAACTTTCAATTCTTTTTCTAAGTTTATTTATTGAGGAAGAGAGAAAGAGAGACACCTCCAACCAGGTATTCATGCTGCAATCCACATTCAGCCAGGCCCACAGGAGTACAAACCCAGGACCCTCCCATGTGGCCTCAGCATCATGGAATGCTGCATTACTGCTATGACACTGTAGCTGGTCTTTGAATTTATATTGCCCCCAATATAGCTCAGCATTCTAGCCTGGAATCAAATATTTTCAAAAATATTGTTAGTGACTGGAGAAATAAGCTTTTTCTCGATTAGTTTCACCCAACTCTTTAAAGGCTGTGTTCTTCTTCCATGTGAAGAAGAGATCAGCAAATTATAATCTGCCGCTTGTTTTTCTACATAAAGTTGTATTGGAACATGGCCATGCTCCTAAATTGAAGTACTGTATGTAGGATCTTTTGCATTACATGATGGCTGAGTGGTTGTCAGAGAGATCACATGTCCCTCAAAATCTAAAATTTTCTGCCTTGGGATCTCCACTGTCTTCCAACTATTCCAGTGCCACCTAGACCGCACTGCTCCCATCTCCCATCTGGAATCTGGGCAGCAGCTGACAGTGAGAAGAACAGAGGCTGGAGACCACCTTGGGAACTCCACTGTCTTCCAGCTCTTCCAGTTGAAACCCTGCAGCTCAGCCCCAGGTGCACCTTTTCTCAAGGAACTGGAAGGTCATTGAAATATCAGGTTCTGTACATAACAGTGCAGCTTACAAGATGAGTGTCAGGAAGACGGAGCTGCAAAGAGACAACAGCTCACCTCCTTCTGCATGATTTGAACTCTCAGAATTAACTCAAAGAAATTAGGAAGAAATGTATAATCTATCAGATGACCAGAAACTAAAGCAGAGGGATGAGAAATATAAGAAACTAAGAAAATATATCTCCCTCAAGGGAAAAGAACAACTCCTCATCATCCACAGACAGTACAATAGAACTTGTGGAACTGACAGATAAACAATTCAGAATATTCATAGCAACAAAACTAAAAGAGATGCAAGAGAAAAGAGACAGTGAACTCCAGCAGATGAGGAAGTCATTTCATTATTTGAAAGAAGAAATGGACACCATTAAAAAAAAAAAATCAAACAAACCTGGTAGAGATGAAGATTGTAATACAGGAAATCAAAACCTTCCTCAATAGTATTAAAAGCAGATTAGATCATGTAGAGATCAAATCTTAGATCTAGAAAATCTCTGGCAAAATACAAATAAAATCTCTGGCAAAATACAAACGAACAAAGAAAAACACAAAAAAGAATGAAAAAATTACACCAAAAAATGAGTATAAAATATGGGAAATCCTAGATACCATTAAGCACCCAAACATCTGAATAATTGCTGTCTCAGAAGGTAAAGAATCTAATAAGAGCATTGATAATCTATTCCATGAAATCTTGGGGAAAAATTTCCAAACTGAGAGAAGCATTAGAACATCCAGATCAAAGAAATACAAAGGACCCCAAATAAAATCAACCCAAGAAGGTCTTTTCCATGGCACAACATGACCAGATTGGCCAAAATCACAGATAAAGGTAAGATTCTAAAAATGGCAAGAGTGAAATGTCAAGTTACTTACAAAGATTTATCCCATCAGGCTAACATCAGACCTCTCACAATGAAAACAAAGAAAGAATGAGAAGATACATTTGAAGTGTTAAAGAAAACAATTTCAAACAAGATTACTATACTGAGCAAGATTATCCTTCAAATAGGAAGAAAAGATAAAAACATTTTCAGACAAACAAAGCCTAAAGAATTTAACATCACTAAACCAGTTCCTTAAGAAGTTCTGAAAGGAGTGCTATACCAGGAAAACTATAAAGAGAGACAAAAATAAGAGAACAAAAAACAACAAAGAAAATGGCCAACATAATGGTAGGAAAAAATTAAGAAATATCTGTAATAACATTCAATGTTAATGGATTAAATTCTCCAATCAAGAGGCACAGACTGGCTGAATGGATTAAAAAACAAACAAACAAACAAAAAACAGAAACCCTGTATCTGTTGCCTACAAGAAACACACCTCAAGGATAAAGACATACATAGACTAAAATAGAAGGACTGGAAAAAGGTATTCCATCCAAATGGAAACCAAAAAAGGGCTGGAGTCATGATACTGATTTCAGACAAAATAGGCTTTAAGTCAAAAACTGTAAGAAGAGACAAAGAAGGGCATTATACAGTAGTAAAAGGGCTAATTCATCAAGAAGATATAACATTTCTAAGTACTTGTGCACCCAACTCAGGAACACCCAAATACATAAAAGAAAGACTGCTAGATCTAAAAGGAGGGATAGTCTGTAACACACTAATTGTTGGGGATCTCAACATCCCACTATCTCCTTTGGACAGATCATCTAGACAAAAGATAAGCCAGGAGATACAGGATCTAAATGATACCATAAAGCAAATGGACTTGATAGACATCTATAGAACCTTCCACCCCTAAACCACAAAATATACATTTTTCTCACCCCTGAATGGAACCTTTTTGATGACCACTTGATAAGACAAAAAATAGGCATTTATAGATTCAGACATAGAAACTACATCCTGCATCTTCTCCAACCATGATGGAATTAAACTTTATATTAATTTCATAAAAAAAACTGAAAAATACACAAACATATGGAAACTAAACAACCTACTCCTGAATGACTTCACAACTTGAAGAAATTAAGCCTGAAATTAAAAGATTCGTTGAAACCAATGATAATGAGTACACAAGTTTCCATAAGCTATGGAACACAGCAAAAGCAGTTATAAGAGGAACATTCATAGCAATTAATGAGCATTAGAAAAGAAAGAAATGTGGTAAATGGACAATCTAACTTCATGCCTCAGGGAATTGGAAAAACAACAAAAAATCCAAAAAATGCCAGTAGAAAAGAAAGAATAACGATTCAAAGAGAAGTAAATGAAATAAAAAATAAATGAACTATACAGAAAATAAATGAAACCCAAACTGGTTCTTTGAAAAGATAAACAAAATTGACACATCATTAGCTAGACTAATTAAAAAGAGAGAAAAGACCCACATAAATCAAATTCTCAATGAAACAGGCAATATTACAACAGACACAATAGAAATACAAAACATTATTAGGGGATACTATGAGTAGCTATATGCCAACAAACAAGAATACCTGAATGAGATAGACAAATTCCTGGACACGTATATTCTATCAAGACTAAATCAGGAAAACATAGAAAGCCAATAAGGTTGAATCGGTAATAACCTCCCAACAAAGAAAAGCCAAGGTCTGGATGGCTTCTCTTCTGAATTCTACAAAATTTTTAAAGAGGAGTTGACCCCGATTCTGCTCAAATTATTTCTAAAGATCCAAAAGGATCTTTCTATGTTTTCCTTATTTATTCTTGGTAAAATATATGTGTCCAGGAATTTGTCAATCTCATCTAGGTATTCTTGTTTGTTGGCATATAGCCGCTCATAGTAACCTCTAATGAGTATTTCTTTTGTGTCTGTTGTAATATCTCTGTTTCATTCCAAATTTGACCTATCTAGTTCCTTCTCTCTTCTTAATTAGTCTAGCTAGTGGTGTGTCTATTTTGTTTATCTTTTCAAAGAACCAGAGAACCCTTCCAAATTCTTTTTTTTTTTTTTTTTTGCTATAGGGCATGTGCGCTTGCCAGAAAGATAGAGAGACACAAAGAGACAGAAAGTGAGAAACCACTCCCCCACCAGGAGCGATGGCCACGCCGCTATCCCTTCTCTTCTATTCTTCTCTCAGTTTTTTGCCCCCAGTTTATTTTATGAAGTCTCCATCACCCTCATCTTCAAAACAGATAAGGACATGACAAAAAAAAGAAAACTAAAGACCAATATCTATGATAAATATAGACGCAAAGGTTCTCAATGAGATACTAGTAAGTCATACCTGACAACATATAAAAGGGATTATACATCATGACTAAGTGGGCTTTACTCCAGGCATGCAAGGGTGGTTCAACATATGTGAAATCATAAGTGTAATACACTATATTAACAGAAAGAAAGGTAAAAACCATATGATCACATTAATCAATGCAGAAAAGATATTTGTTAAAATACAGCATCTTTTAATGATTAAGACTTTCAGCAAAATCTTCAGAGAAGGATTATTGCTCAGCACAATAAAAGCCATCTATGAAAAACCCATAGCTAATATCATACTGAATGGGGAAAAGCAGAAATATTTTCCACTAAAAACTGGTTACCACTTTCTTCACTTCTTTTTCAATATAGTTCTAGAAGTCCTAGCCAATGTTATCAGAAAAGTGAATAAAATAAAGGCATTCAAATAGGGAAAAAGAGGTGAAATTATCTCTATTTGCAGATGACATGATTGTCTCATTGTCTCTGTCTTTCTACAGTGAGTGCATGTTCCCTAAGGCAAAAACCTCTAAAAAAAAAAAAAAAAAAAAGAATTAGATAAGTCTGGTACAGTGGTTAAGTGCTATACAGAGGGAGCTAGTTCCCACATGTCCAATCACAGTTTGAATTCCAGCTCCAGTAGCTTTAAAAAACAAGTCAGGCACATGGGCAGATGCTCAGTATTTTGATGGAATGGAGAAATGAAGGAAAAGGGGGGAGTGATGTGACCAGGCCTCATTTTGGTGGTTGTTTCTCCACTGTGCCATTTCCCTCTCTTTCCTCTACGTGCATGTGCCCTTTGGCATTAAAAAAGTACATAAAAATTAAAAATACATAAAACCACAAAACTTGGTAAACAACTTAACTGCAAGTTTCACAAAGCTGAAGGGAGAAATAATGAACTAGAAAATTTAGGTTAAAAAAATACTCAGAATAAAACACAGACTGGGGCCAGCCCTATAGCCTAGTGGTTAAAGGAGCTAGATCCCACATGGCTGGTTCCAGTTTGAATTCCAGCTCCAGTGGCTTAAAAAATTTATCAGGTAAGTGTGTGTGTGTGTGTGTGTGTGTGTGTGTGTGTGTGTGTGTATACACCAAAATTGCTGAAAGGGAGGGAAAAATGAAGAAGGTACTGTGTTGCTACCATGTCCCATGAAGGGTGCTTTCCTCTCCCCTCTCCCTCTCTCTCTGTCTCTCTCCAGTGAGCCCATGTGCCCTCTGGCAAATTAAAATACGATAAAATATGGAGAGTAAAGGAGATGAAAACTACAGGAAAGAGAGTAAGAGACATAGAATAGAGTGAAAAGAGCTAAGATATGTGTAACTTGATTGCAGTTTGAAAAGGATATGAATAAAGCAGGAACAATACTTGAAAACAAGCAAACGAAATTTGTCTGAATAGACGGGTGATATAAAGTCATAGATTTCAAAAGAACTATGAAATATAGGAAGATAAATATTTTTTAAATTACACCTAGGGACCCAGACACTGTGGGATGTACTGCTAAGACAATGTAATCTGCAACATCTGTAATCCCAGCAACCTGGGAGGCTGAAGCAGGAGGGTTGAAAGCTCAGGGCTGGCCTAAGCATCATAATGAGACCCTATCTAAAAAAGCCAGGCATAATGTTGTACACCTGTGGTCCCAGTTACTCGAGAAGCAGAGATAGGAGGATCCTGTCTAAAACACAAACACAACAAAAAACTAACTTAGATAACTCATAAAGTACTTTTACTCAAAGCAAAAAATTCTTTTAAAAATATATGTTTGTATTCATGATAAAGATGATCATTTGTGCATATGTGAGAATAAAAGAAGGAAGAGGAAGAAAGATGAACACCATCCTCAGCGACTGGTCAACTGCTATCCCCTTCCTCCAGTCTTCCAGCCCTTTGGATCTTGGGAACTCATACACATGCCAATGTATTTCAGGCTGACCAGGCCAGGGATTCAAATTCAATCACCAAGATTCAGTTTCCCTGGAGCAGTGCATTACCACTGCACAACAAACCCAATTCAAACAAAATCTTACAGTCAAAGAGAGAGAGATCTGTGTGGGTTGAGCAGTATCAACCCAACATAATCAATCATAACCTGAACAGAATCAGAAAGACATTCATACATGAGGACAGAACTCAATAGGGTAAGAAAAATATCCTAGTACAGGAGTATCTCAGATCCCAAGCAAAGAATAGTGGGAGTATAAATGGGTAAGGAGATAACAGCAAAAGAAGCAAAGTTGGTCACATAGAGATACTGATTGAATAAGTAAATATAAGTACACTGAAAGCTAGACTAGAGAAGATAGATACAAATAAAACGAGGAAGAAAATTGGAATGATCCTTGTACTGTTAGATCAAAACCAAATGTGTTGATATAAATTTAATTTTCAATACGTATGAGTGTCTGTTGTAGATACAGAAGTATGTGTATCTATGCTTATGTGTGTGTGCATGTGTGTGTCCACATGCAGAAACATACATTACCTAGTTTGGGCCGCTGAAAAATTATAGAATATCTCAATAGCAATAAGCACACCTAGTGCCATATCATGGCTTTCCCATGAAAAATAACCAGGGCTCCTATACATTATTCTCCCTTTTTTCTTTCTTTCTTATTAATAAATAAATAAATTAATTAATTATTTTTGTGGTTTGGATTAAGTCAGAGACTTTGTCTTCCAAGTCAGAGATTCTTTCTTGTTCGTGATCCAATCTGCTATTGATGTTTTCAAGGAAGATTTTGATTTCTTACATTGTATTCATCTCCAGAAGTTCCGTTTGATTCTTTTTTTAGGGTGTCTTTCTCTTTATGGAATTCGTGCTTTACATCATGGAACGATTTTCTTTTTTCTTTTTTTTTTTTTTTACGATTTTCTAATCTCTTGTAGCTGGTTGTTTGTTTTCTCTTGCATCTCATTGAGTTTTGTTATGATAAATACTCTGAATTCTATATCTGTCATCTTATGATTTCTTGTGTGTGCATGTTTTTTATTTATTTTTTTTTTCCGGTTGCTGGTGAGGAATTGTTGCCTTCTTTTGAAGGAGATACACTTCCTGATTTTCTCCTCTTTTTGAGACTCTGCTTTGTTTTCTAGGTATCTGGTGAGACACTTGTTACTTCTTACTTACTTAGAGTAGGTTTCTACGGCTGTATGCTTGTGCACTTCTCTGTGGTATATTGTAGCTCCACATCAGTCTCCCTCTTTTTTTTTTTTTTTTTGGAGAGGTTTTTGCTATAGGGCACGTGCGCTCGCCAGACAGACAGAGAGAGACAGAGAGACAGAAAGCAAGAAATCGCCCCCCAGGGGGGATGACAATGCCGCATTCCCTTCTCCTCCATTCTCCTCTCGGGATCTTGGGCACGTACACACACATGCCTGGCGTGAGTTTTAAGCCACTGGATCAGGGACGCGAACCGCGGTCAACTACATGGGAGTCCAGCGACATAGCCATTACGCTAACTGCTGGTCCCATCAGTCTCCCTCTTAATTCCGAAATTTTCTAGTTCCATGAGGCTGAGTCCTGATTTGAGGAAGTAGTCCGTTAAAGCATGATGTGCAGGCCTAGAAGCCTGCAGTGTCCCATCTGGGTTCAACTTCACAGCTGTGCAGTCTCCCTAGCTAGGGTCCTCCCCTTCTAGATCCCAGTGCTAGTCAGGACAGAATACAACCAGGCATCTCCATCTCTGCCTATGGTGCCTCTTCTGGGTTCAGCTTCACAGCTGTGAAGACCCCTCCCAGGCAGAGCCCTCCACCTTCCAGACCCCAATGCCAGTCAGGTAGGCAAAGTCTATCTCTTTTTTTTTTTGGAGAGATTTTCACTGTAGGGCGCGTGCGCTCGCCAGACAGACAGAGAAAGATATAGAGACAGAAAGCAAGAAATCACCCCCCAGGGGGGATGGTCACACCGCAATCCCTTCTCCTCCATTCTCCTCTAGGGATCTTGGGCACGCACGCACACGCGCCCGGCGTGAGTTTTAAGCCACCAGGTCCAGGACACGAACCGCGGTCGACTACGTGGGAGTCCAGCGACATAGCCATTACGCTAACTGATGGTTCCCAGCAAAGTCTTATTATTTTCTGTCCCTTCTAACATTTCTTCTTCTTTTTTTTATTTTTTAAAGAACAGCTTTCTGTCCACTTTCTTGTACCTTTCTCTTGCCAATTTGTCTCTTTTTCTGCCAACTAGGACAGAATCCATCCAGGCATATCTCCATCTCTGCCTGTGGTGTCCCGTCACATGGTGCACAAGTGTGCTGTGCAGTTTTTCATTTTTAATCCAATTTTATTTTCTGTGACATGATTTGTTTTTTTCCCCTTCTCTTTTTTTCCTATTTTTTTCCATTACTTTTCTTTTAGAATTATTTATTTTATTTATTATTATTATTATTTCAAATTTGACCAGAGAGAGACAGAGGTAGAGAGAGAGAGAAAGTGGGAGAGCAAGCCACCAGGTCCGGGACTTGAACTGTGGCTGGCCCTGTGGAAGTCCAACACCTTCACCACCATGCCATCTGCTGGTCCCTCTTTTTCCATTACTTTCTCTTCACTTTTCTGTTTACTACATTCTTTTTATTTTACCTTACTCTCCTATTTTACTACTCAGCCCTTACATACTGACTAGAGAAGTATAGGTGGATAGTATCTAAATATCTGAACATTGTGAGTTTTAGAGAATTCTCTGCCCCTCACTGTGCTGGTGTAAAAAGAGTGAAACTCTCCTTCATATATCCGATTTCAAAACTCCTCCTGTGATTTCCACACTGGAGGACATAGTAGAAGGGAGAAAATAGCACCAAATTATTTCACAGGAAGGGAAACACATGAACTCACAGTTACAGAATTCTTCCACAACAAATTAACCAAAAGTGAATATATTACCAGAGACTAAAAATCAGAGAATAGCCTCAAGGATGGGAGAATCAAGTAATACATCTCCTGCAAGGCAACATTGTAACTC
>NW_006202061.1:70826-79453 GCF_000334495.1 Tupaia belangeri chinensis
AAAATTAGAGGATATTACCAAAATGTCAGAAAGAGAATTAGAATATTTACGGTAACAAAACTCTGTGAGATGCAAAAGCAAAAAGACATTGAGTTCCAGGAGATGAGGAAGTCTTTCCATGATATGAAAGAAGAATTGGACACCATAAAAAAGAATCAAACAGAACTGTTAGATATAAAGGCTATAGTACAGGAAATCAAAACCACCCATGAAAGTATTAAAAGCAGGTTAGACCATATAGAAGATTGAATCTCAGAAGTAGAAGACAAAACCTCTGACCTAGAATAAAATGATAAAAAATCCTGAGTAGACAGTCAAGAAAACTCAGAATAATATACAGGATATACTAGACAACATGAAACCCCGAAACATTTGAATAAATGGCATCCCAGAAGGTGAGGAAACTAAGAAGGGCATATCAATACCTATTCCATGGAATCCTGGAAGAAAACTTTCCAAGTCTAGAGAGGCACTCAAAATTCAGACCCAAGAAATGCAAAGAATCCCAAAGAATCAATCAAAAAAGATCCTCTCCACAGCACATGATAGCTAGATTGGAGAAAACCACAGACAAAGACAAGATACTAAGATTGGCAAGAGAGAAACATCAAGCCACTTACAAAGGCTATCCCATCAGACTAACACCGGACCTCTCATCAGATACAATGCAAGCAAGGAAAGAATGGGGGAATACATTCAAAGTGTTCAATGAAAAACATTTCAACCAAGAATACTATATCCATCAAGATTATCCATCAGATGGGAGAAGAAGCTAAAAATGTTCTCAGGTAAACAAAACCTGAAAGAATTTACCAACACAAGACCAGCTCTTCAAGAAATTCTGAAAGGAGTACTATACCAAGAAGACTAAAGGAAGACAGACAGCGAGAAGAGAACAAAAAACAACCAAACTTAATGGTAGGGAAAAGTCTGGAAATATCAATAATAACATTGAATCATAATGGATTAAATTATTTGATCAAGAGACACAGACTGGCTGAACGGATAAAGAATACATAGATTAAAAGTGAAGGGCTGAAAAAGGCATGCAAATGGAAACCAAAAAAGCTCAGGAATCACCATACTGATTTTGGACAAAATAGGTTTTTAGATCAAAACCATAAGATGAGACAGAGAAGGACATTATATAGTAGTAAAAGGGGTAATTAATCAAGAGGATATACTGCTTATAAATATCTATGCACCCAATTCATGAGCATCCAAATATGTAAAGGATCTAAAAGGAGAGATAGACTGTAACACGCTAGACTAGATCTAAAAAGAGAGATAGACTGAGCTGTCCTGTTATTTTCAGCATTTCACACATCTGGTTGAGCCTCCATGTGCTTGCAATGCTGCATGGAAGCAGAAGTCACAATTCCTGCATGGCCCCTCCCGCCAGCCAGGCACCTCAGATGAGAGCTGCCCCCAGGCCAGCAGCTCAGCCACCTGTAGTGGCCCCACCATCTGCAGTTGGCTCTCCTGCTGCTACACAGCAGCAGCCAGGTCTGATGGCCCAGATGGCAACCACTGCAGCTGGTGTAGCTGTGGGCTCTGCTGTGGGACACACACTGGGGCCTGCCATCACTGGGGGCTTCAGTGGAGGAAGTAAAGCTGAGCCCTCTAGGCCTGACATCACTTACCAGGAGCCTCAGGGAACTCAGCCAGCACATGAGCAGCAGCAGCATTTTGGACCTTGCCACTATGAGATAAAAGTTTTTGGAGTGTGCCCAGAACCAGAGTTACATTAACCTCTGTGAGTGTTTCAGTGAGGTGCTGAAACAGTGCAGATTTGCACATGGATCATCCTAATCAAGTTATTCATACTGAAGAAATAAGAAGTCAACTCTCATGACCAAGTTAATTTAGTGTGAACAAATAATTGACAGTGACATTATAAAGTGTAAAATTATCAGTTAAACATCTTCTGTTATCAGTAGTTTCCTTTAGAATTACAATGAAAGAGGATATTATTCTGTGAGGAAGTTCACTGAAATGATGTAGAATCTGGGGCTGGACAGATAATTGTGTAACTTTCTTAAACCAGTTGTTAGAATTGTTTAATGAGTTAATTAGAATAAAGCAATTTTGTGGGAAAAAAAGAGATTGACTGTAATACACTAATTGTTGCGAGATCTAAAAGGAGAGATAGACTATAACACACTATTTGTTGAAGATCTCAACACTCCATCATCTCTTTGAGACAGATTGAGACAAAAATAAGCAAAGAAAATCAGATGGACTTGACAGACATCTATAGAATTTTCTACCCAAAAAACAAAAAATATACATTTTTCTCAGTCTCGCATGGTACCTTCTGAAAGATTGACCACATGATAGAGCACAAAACTAGCCTTTACAGATTCAAAGGCATAGAAACTATATCCATCTTCTATGGCCATGACGGAATTAAACTTGATATTAATCTCAGAAAAAACCTTCAAAAATACACAAGTACATGGAAACTAAATAACCTCCTTCTGAATGACTTCATGACTACCAAAGAGATTAATTAAGACTGAAATCAAAAGATTCATGGAAACAAATGATAATGAGTGCATGAGCTTCCATAATCTATGGGACACTGCAAAGGCAGCCATAAGAGGGAAGTTCATAGCAACTAGTGTGCATAAGAAAAAGATGGAAAGGTGGCAAAAGGACAATCTAACATCATGCCTCAGGGAATTAGAAAAACAGCAACAAAAACATCCAAAAAATAATAAAGATTTGAGCAGAAATAAATGAAATAGAAAATTTAAAATCTACACAGAAAATAAATGAAAGCAAAGTTGGTTCTTTGAAAAGATAGACAAGATTGACACACCACTAACTAGACTAATTAAGAAGAAGAAATGAACCAGATAAATCAAATTTTCAATGAAAGGGGCAACATTACAACAGACATAAGAGAAATACAAAACATCATTAGAGGATACTATGAGTGACTATACATCAAAAAAGAAGAAAACCTGGATGAGATGGGCAAATTTCTGGACACATATAATCTACCAGGATTAACTCAGGAGGACATAGAAAGCCTGAATAGACTCGTAACAAGAAATGAGGTTGAATCAGTAATAAATAAATTCAGTAATAAATAACCTCCTAACAAAGAAAAGTCCATGTCCCAATGACTTCACTGCTGAATTTTACAATACTTTTAAAGAAGAGGTAACCCCATTCTACTCAAACTCTTTCTAGAGATCCCAAAGAAGGACCCCTTCTAAATTTATTCTGTTAAGCCTCTGTCACCCTCATTCCCAAAACAGATAAGGATATGATGAAAAAGGAAAACTACAGACCTATATACCTGATGAATATAGATGCAAAAATTCTCAATCTCGTTGAGTGTCTTGTACTTGCTAACCATATTCAACAGCATATAAAAAAGGTTATTCATCACGACCAAGTAGGCTTTATTTGAGGGATGCAAGGGTGGCTCAACATACACAAAACCATAAATGTATTATGTTAATACACCATATTAACAGAAAGAAAGATTAAAAACATATGATCATTTTAATCAATGCAAAAAAAGTGTTTGAAAAAATACGACATTCCTTCATGATCAAGAATCTCAGTAAAATTGGCACAGTAGGATTCTTTCTCAGTATACTAAAAGCCATCTATGAAAAACCTATAGCTAACATTAATACTGTATGGGGAAAAGCTAAGAGATTTTCCACTGAAAACTGGTACAAGACAAGGCTTCCCACTCTCTCCACTCCTATTCAATATAGTACTGGAAGTCCTAGCCATTGCAATCAGAAAAGAGAATAAAATAAAAGACATTCTAATATGAAAATAAGAGTTGAAATTATCCTGTTTGCAGATGACATGATTGTATATACATAAGACCCAATAATATCCACTTAGAAACTTCTCAAAGTAATAAATCCATATAGTAAAGTGGCAGAATACAAAATTAACTAACAAAAATCTATAGCATTTCTATATACAAACAACAAGCAGACAGAGACAGAACTGAAGAAAGTAATTCCATTTACTATAGCCAAAAAAAGTATTAGATACCTAGGAATAAAACTAACCAAAGAAGTTAAGAACCTCTATAAGGAAAACTATGAAAATAATAAAAAGGAAATAAAAAAGAACACAAAAAAGTGAAAGGATGTCCCTTGTTCCTGGATTGGGGGAATTAATATAATCAAAATTACAATCCTACCTAAATTAATCTACATATTTAATGCAATCCCTATGAAATTACAAGAGACATTCTTCACATATCTAGAAAAGACAATCATAGAATTTGTCTGGAATCATAAAATCCATGTATTGCTAAAGCTATCCTGTGCAAGAAGAATGGACTGGGTGACATCTCTCTTCCTGACCTTAAAATATATTACAAAGCTGTGATAATCAAAACAGCATCGTATTGGCATAAAAACAGACATGAAGACTAATGGAACAGAGACGAGACCCCAGAAATAAACCCCAAAACACACAGCCAACTCACCTTTGACAAAGGCTACCAGTAAATCCAGTGGGAAAAGGAAAACCTCATGGACTGGGTGACATCTCTCTTCCTGACCTTAAAATATATTACAAAGCTGTGATAATCAAAACAGCATCGTATTGGCATAAAAACAGACATGAAGACTAATGGAACAGAGACGAGACCCCAGAAATAAACCCCAAAACACACAGCCAACTCACCTTTGACAAAGGCTACCAGTAAATCCAGTGGGAAAAGGAAAACCTCTTTAGCAAATGGTGCTGGAAAAACTGGGTATCAACCTGTGAAAAGATGAATCTGAACCCCTACCTGTCACTATTCACAAAAATCAACCAAAAGTGTATCACAGGTCTAAACTTAAGACTGCAAACTAAAAACTACTGGTGAAAAACACTGAGGAAACTCTGGGAGACATTGGGGTAGGCAAAGACTTCTTAAGCAAGACCCTAAAGCACAGGCAGGTAAGATTACATCAGATTAAGAAATTTCTGCACAGCAAAGGACACAGTAATTAGTGTGAATCAACAACCCTCAGAATGGGAGAGAATTTTTAACTACACCTCAGATAAGGGACTGAAAACCAGAATACACAGGGAACCCAGGCAGCTTACCTGGAAGAAAACTATTAACCCAATTAAAAGATGGGAAAATGAGCTGAATAAACGGCCCTCTAAAAAGGACATATGAACAACCAAAAAGCATGTGAAAAATGCTCAACAACCTTCATCATAAGGGAGATGCAGATCAAAACCACAATGAGACATCACCTAACCCCAGTCAGAATGGCAAAGGTTAATAAAACAAAAAATGGTAAGTGCCGACAGGGATATGGTGAAAGGGGAACTCTCCTACATTGTTGGTGGGAATATAAATTGGTCCAGCTGCTGTGGAGAACAATGTGGAGGTTCCTAAAAGACCTTAAATAGAACTACCACATAATCCAGCAATTCCACTCCTGGGTATCTACTCAAAGGACAGGAGAACACTGTCAGAAAAGTGCTCACATGATTATATTTATTGTGGCATTGTTCACTATTCCTAAGATATGGAACCAACCCAGATGCTCACAAACAGATGAATTGATTGAAAAAGTGTGGCACATATACTCCATGGAATACTATTCAGCCATAAAAAGAGGACCCGGGCATGGAAGATTTATTGCTGAATGAAGCAATTCAAGCTACAAAACAAAAACATTGTATGTCTCCACTTGACATACAGCGACTATCTACACTCTATGGTAGAAACTGAAAGACTGGAGGACATAAAATCATTCAAAATTGTTATGGACACTGGTGACAAAGTGGAAAGAGAGTGTGGGAGGGGAAGAGCGTGCAGGAAGGGAAATTTGGGGGGAAATGGAGAAGTAAGACATTTGTGGAACACAGATATGGTTTGCTGTCTGTTGGTGATGTCATGTATAGTGTTCTTAACTCGCCTGCCATGTGGCATATATCATGTGTAAAATCTCTTTACAAACGGAGTAATGTATAATGATTGACTGTATAAATAACAACAATAATAATAATAATTGATGTAAAAAGAAAATAATTTTTTTTAAAAAAAAGAAGCATTAATCTGCTATTTTCTTGTGTTTTTGTCTTGCTTTATTCTTATTGAAGATCTGCTCTGATTTCTATCTGTTTTTAGTGAGTGTTAGTGATTTGTGTTTTTATAGAACTTTTTTGCGTTTCTTCTAGGTTATGTAATTCATTAGCATGTAATTGTTTATAGTAGTCTCCTAAAATCATCTTTATTTCTATAAGGCCAGTAGTAATGTCTGTTTTCATTTCTAGTTTCAGTTATTTGTGTATTCTCTTTTTTTTGTCTTAGTCTAGCTAAATATTTGTCAGTTTTGTTGATCTTTTCAAAGAATCTTCTATTAGTTTCACTGTTCAACAACCCTCTACTGTTTTTCTATCCTCTATTTAATTTATATCTTCACAAATCTTTTTTTCTTTATTTTTTTACTAGCTTCAACTTTAGTTTGCTCTTTTTGTTCAGGTTCCTTAAAGTATAAAGTTAGGTTATTAATTTGAGATCTTTCTTCTCCCTGTAGCCCTTTCCACACATCCCCATAGCCTCCTCTGGCATAAATATCCCACACAGCAATATGGTATACTTGTTACAATTAATAACCCAACACTAGCATAGCATTAGCAATCCAACTTTACAGTTTACATTAGAATTAACATGTTGTGCTGTACATTCTATGTGTTTTTAAAGATATATAAAGCAATGCATCTATCATTACAATATCCTTCAGAATCACTGTTTTGAGAATCCCCTGTGCTCCTCCTATTCATCATTCCCTCCCTTCCTTCTCATCCTTGTCACTTACCTGTTTACTGTCTTCATAGTTTTTTGCCTTTTCCAGAATACTTTGTCATTCTTCTGCTTCATTTCCTCTATTGCTGTTTTTTCACGTGTGTTTAAATAATTTTTATAATATGCCACATCGATTCTCTTCTCTTTCCTTTTTTGTGTATATTTTTAAGATTATTGTATTAGCGCTTACAATTATTAATTAATTATTAATTAACCCTATACAATTATAGGATTACAATTGGCATTCTAAATTTATAGCAATATAGTGTGGATTGATACCTACTTAACTTTGATAGCACAAAGAAATTGATGTTTTTCTCCATCTCCCCTGTTTTGTCACAAATAAAATATTTATAAGCCGTGTGTCCATTAACATAGATTTATAATGACTTTATGCATTTGTCTTTTCAATAATACAGAAAATACAAAAAGTATTACAAACCAAAAATAAAGTAATACTGACTTTTAAGTTTACCTATATAGTTACCTTTACTAGAGTTCTTTATTTATTTTTAAGGCTTTAATTTGAGCTTCTTGAGTTCCCAATATATTCTGATTATCAGACCCTTATCTGAGGCATAGTTGAACATCTATTTTCCCATTCTGAGGATTGTTGATTCACTCTAATTATTGTTTCTTTTGCTGTGCAGAAGTTTTTTTTAACATGGTGTAATCTTACTTTTCTATTTTGGGGAATATTCTATTAGTATTTATTTCATGACAGGTATACTAGTGACAAACTCTTTCGGCTTTTGTTCATCTGGGAACATTATAATTTCTCCCTTGTATTTTTAAGAATCTTTTTACTAGATATAAAGTTCTTTTTTTTTTCCTTTTTATTTTTTTTTAGAAATTTTTTACCTTAGGGCACAGGCACACCATGGAGAGAGAAAGAGACAGACATGTTCCCCGCAGTGTGGGAGGGGAGATGGCCACATCACAAACCTTTCTTCTCCATTCTTCTCCTGGAATAGTGAGTGTGCACGCACACCCACATGGTGTGATTTTTGAGCCACTGGGTTCCAGGATTCAAACTGTTGTCAGCCATGCGTTAGACTAGTGATGTAACCACTATTCCATCTGCTGGTCCCACAGAATTGTAACTTCCATGAGTAACATTTACTTAGCACATAGTGGATGCTTAATAAATGGACACTATTACCATTTCTTTAATAATACTAGATTTTGCACAAAGGTCAAAGATTGTGGATGACTTAAAAATATGATATATATATATATATATGTATATATACACACATACACACACACATATATATATTTATTATTCATTTTATATGTATATATAAGATAAATCTGAATCCTGCATCTCTTATCATACTTAGTATGTTGTAATAGCTATGTCACTGGACTCCTATGTAGTCGACTGTGGTTCGAGTACCAGATCTAGTGGCTTAAACTCATGCCAGACACATGTGCGTGTGTGCCTAAGATCTCAAGAGAAGAATGGAGGAGAAGGGATTGTGGCATGGCCATCCCCCATGGGGGGGGATTTCTTGCTTTCTGTCTCTCTGTCTCTCTCTGTATTTCCGGCGAGTGCATGTGCCCTATAGCAAAAACATCTCCAAAAAAAACCCAAATAAATAAATTAAATAAATAATTTTTTTTAAATGGATACTACTTTTAATTTTTAATTTTTTTAAAATTTATTTATTCAGGGACCAGCAGTTAGCGTAATGGCTATGTCGCTGGACTCCCACATAGTCGACCGCAGTTCAAGTCCCGGACCCAGTGACTTAAACTCACGCCGGGTGCGTGTGCATGTGTGCCCAAGATCCCTAGAGGAGAATGGAGGAGAAGGGATTGT
>NW_006202061.1:81010-126848 GCF_000334495.1 Tupaia belangeri chinensis
CCCCTGGGGGGTGATTTCTCGCTTTCTGTCTCTATGTCTCTCTCTGTCTGTCTGGCGAGCGCACGTGCCCTACAGTGAAAATCTCTCCAAAAAAAAAAAAAAAGTATATATATATTCCCATTCTGAGGGCTGTCAATTCACACTAATTACTGTGTCTTTTGTCATGCAGAAACTTCTTAGTCTGATGTAGTCCCATTTGTCTATTTTGGGGATCATTGACTGTGCTTTGGGGGTCTTATTTAAGAAACCTTTCCCTAACCCAATGCCTTCCAAAGTTTCCCCAGTGTTTTCCAGGAGCAGTTTTATAGTTTAAGGTCTTAGATTTAGATCCTTGATCCACTTTGACTTGATTTTTGTCAAAGGTGAGAGGTAGGGGTTCAGATTCATCTTTCTACAGGTGGAAATCCAGTTTTTCCAGCACCATTTGATGAATAGGTCTTCCTTTTCCCACTGGATTGACTGGTTTCCCTAGTCAAAGATCAGTTGACTATGTTTGGGAATTTATTTCTGGGGACTCTATTAGGTTCCATTGGTCCACATGTCTGTTTCTGTGTCAGTACCATGCTGTTTTGATTACCACAGCTTTGTAGTATATTTTTGGGTCAGGGAGTGAGATGCTGCCCACTCCACTCTTCTTGTGTAGAATTGCTTTTTTTAATTATTAATAATACTGAGCTTGTATTCAGTGAAAATCCAGCCTAATACTAGATTCGGCACAAAGTCCAAATATTGTTGATGACTTAAAATATTATATATATACGCACACACACACACACCCACACACACACACACACATATATTTATTATTCATTATATATGTATATATGAGATAAATCTGAATCCTGCATCTCTTATCATACTTAGTAATGAAAAAAATTACCATCCAGCAGTTAGCGTAATGGATATGAGAACTGTTTTGTTTTTAAGAGATTTTTGCTACAGAACACAAGTGCTCACTAGAGAAACAGAGAGACAAAAAGCAAGAAATATTTCCCAGGGAGATGCCTGTGCTGCAATTCCTTCTCTTCCATTCTCCTTTCTGAATTTTGAACACACACACACATGTTCATTTGAAGCCAATAGGTGCGAGACTCAAATCATGATTGGCCATGTCAGAGTCCAGCACCTTAACCACTACACCACCTGTTGGCCCCATGATATAAGCAACTTTTAAAATCTACCTCGTAGACTGAAGGCAAACTAGAGCATATAGCTTTTTTTTTGAGAGAGAGGTTTTCGCTGTAGGGCGCGTGCGCTCGCCAGACAGACAGAGAGAGACATAGAGATAAAAAAGCGAGAAATCCCCCCCCAGAGGGGATGGTCATGCCGCAATCCCTTCTCCTCCATTCTCCTCTCAGGATCTTGGGCATGCATGCATACACGCCCAGCATGAGTTTTAAGCCACCGGGTCCGGGACACGAACCGCCGTCGACTACGTGGGAGTCCAGCGGCATAGCCATTATGCTAACTGCTGGTTCCCAAGCATATAGCTTTAATGACAAAATTTGAATGTGTTCTTGGGAAGTCTCTATTGCAACAGGAAAGACCCCTTCAATATCATAGAAACTAACCTACATTAAGATATCTAAAGCAAAAACAATTGCTAATGCAGCAGAAAAGATCTAGGATACCTTAAGAGAAAGTGCATTTCTTCCATATAGTTGACAGTTTACTATGGCCAAGTTGGTCATGGCAGCTAATGTTTCATATCGTGTTGCCGCAATTGTTTTAAAACCCTCACCACGTAAAACATTTTCATCTGATTCTTTACTTCTCGTTTTAGCATAACCTAAATAACCAAACAAAAAAGTCATGAGTACATAACAAAACTAATGTTATTACTTAGTGAAAGTAAAAAGGCATTTATGTTATAAGATTGAGTTAATCATAAGGAGTTAGTGGTATGCATTCTCTGAAAGGGATTTCCATAATCTTCATCCACCCAATCTCATTTGGATCTGTTTGCCAAACTGTGTGTTGTGCTGTTTTGTTTTTAAATACTAGATAGCACAATTTTCTTTCAACAATAACAAAAAAAAAACCATGTGTGTGAAGATTTCTACCTGAATAACGTAGATTCATCACTCAGTCACTTAGTACTATATGTACAAATATGTTTAAAGATTATGAATTGTTAAAACAAATTCTTGGTTCACAAGATTTATAAAGGACGTCATATATATATATATATATAATACATATATATATATGGCATTATATATATATATATATGTATCATATATATATCAGATCCCAAAGAGCAGTCACTTTTCTTGTAACATTATCTTGATGCATGATTCAAATGTTCTATGTCATTTAACCCTTCCCTCAGTTTGTAGATCCCACACAGGAAAACAAAACAAAACAAGTCAGAAGTTTGCTAAGCAGAGACAATTTAAATTTAAAATTTACTTGTCTATAACTTGTGTGGGTTTTATCTTTTATCAAAAATGACCTATTGGGACCAGCAGTTAGCGTAATGGCTATGTCACTGGACTCCCAGGTAGTCGAACACAATTTGAGTCCCAGACCCAGTGACTTAAACTCATGCCGGGCGCACGTGCGTGCGTGCCCAAGATCCCGAGAGGAGAATGGAGAAGGGATTGCGGTGTGGCCATCCTCCCTGGGGGGTAATTTCTTGCTTTCAGTCTCTCTGTCTCTCTCTGTCTTTCTGGCGAGCGCACGCACCCTATAGCAAAAACTTCTCTTAAAAAAAAAAAAAGGCCTACTTTGGTTTATACTGAAGTGCAACAGAAAAATATATTTTACATATCCAGCTGTTATTTCTGCACTACTTGTAGAAACATATTTTACAGTTTCAGTGATTCTTTTTTTAATGCAAAAGAGCGTGTGAATGCATGACATAGAGAGACAGAAATAAAGCTCCTACCAATGGGACCTGGCAATGCCACCATCCTTTTTTCCTCCAATTCTCCATCCTGTTATGATCCTGAGTATATGCATACACATAAAGATGGTGCGGCTGGGATTTGCACCCCAGTTGGCTATGTGGAATCTGGCTTACTCTGTGCAGCACTTAACCACTGTGCCACAGGGTTAGCCCAATCTCAGTAATTCTTAAGCCATCACTTCAGTGATAGAAAATTATATCTCCCAAACAAAGAAAACAATATTCTCCTTTTTATGTCTAAAGTAGTTTCTCTGTGCCCATTTCAGATCAATAGATGTGAAAGTTAACTATAGAATAAAGAAAAATTGCTTGTCTTGGGAAAGGGAATGAAGAAAGAAAGAAAGGAGATGAATTAGCACATAAGTCTATTGCCTTATAATGGTGGCTGCTCACCCACCCTTGAAGACTATGCCTAAGCAACTGGTTTTGAGCAGAAAAGAGGTGAGGAGGTGGTTGCAGAATCTCTGATAGATCTCTGAAGGATATAAACTTACATAAGGTTACTTAACTTTCCAGGAAGAGAACCCAGACTGTAAAAAATAAGTAAAACAGAAATAGTAGCATGACTCTTTAGGCTTGTAAAACAGAGGAGACTCAGAAGTTAATTTATATAACAGACAGTTATACAGAATTACTGGGATGAATAAGGCTCAAAAAACCCTATGGCCAGATGGTTTTCCTGTGTATAGTCTCATATTAAATATAACTATTTAATTATTAACTGCTATATTGACTCTACTCTTCTAGAATTTTGACTTTTTTATTTTTATTTTTTTACCAGAGGGCACACATGCTTACCAGTGAGAGAGACAGAGACAGAGACAGGTGTGATCACGCTGCACTTCTTTTTCTTCTATGTCTCCATTCCATCAGGATTTGGGGCATGTATGCAAACATACCCAAGGTGTTTTTCAAGGTGGGAGGGAACTTAAACCATAGCTCGTCATGTGGGATTAGGTGCCCAATGCATAGTACTTAATAATCACATAATGGGACCAGCCTTGATTTTTTAGAGATATTTTTGCTATAGGGCACGTGTACTCACAGGAGACAGAGACAGAGAGACAGAGAAAAAGTGAGAAATCACCCCTCCCCCCCAGGGGGGATGACCATGCTGCAATCCCTTCTTCTCCATCCTCCTTTTGGATTTTGTGCAGACATACACATGCGCCTGGCACTAGTTTCAAGCTGCCGGGTCCAAGACTTGAACTGTGATTGGCCATGTGAGAGCTCAGTGCCTTAACCACTATGCCACCTGCTGGCTCTGCCTTGATTCATTTTTAAAAACAAATCAGTTCTCTGGTGAAATCCTTCATTTTTTTCTTTATTTTCTTAAATATGGTAACTATAGTTATTTTTAAGTCCCTGTTTGAAACTCTAGTATCTGAATCAACGATGATATTGTCTCCAGTGTCTGTTTCTTTCTAAGAATTTTTAGACCTTTTATCCCTTTTTAGGGTGTTTTCTTATTTTAAAATTTAATTCTGAATTTCATATATGAGTAATTTAATAAACTAAATAATCCTATCTCTCTCTAACAAGTGTTAGGTTTTCTTTGATTAGGCAGAAACTATCATTTGATTTATTAAGGATTAATTTTAAGATTTCTTAGGACTAGTCTGTTTTAGTTTTGTCCTTTTCCCTAGAAAATCATCCTTATGCCTAAGACATGGATCCTGTGCCTTCAACTGAAATTTACGAAGACCTCTACATTAACAGAGCTTAAACTCCATTCTCTGTATCTTACAGACTGCAAAATGTATGCTCAGTTCCTTAGCTTCTCAACTGATGTTTTCTGCAGTGTTTCTCAAAGTCTTGTCCTACACATGTACAGCTTAGAAATCAACCAATACACTTAAGGAGTTTATATGCAGATTTTCAGATTCATTATCTCTCAATTCTGTTCCTTCCAAGATGTTGCCCCTCAAATTCCTACTATGCTGATAGCTCTGAAATCCTACTGATATCTCCTCTAACCACTAAAACTGCCACTTTCTGCTTCTGCCCTGTTGTCTCACATCACACATGCTCCCTGGAAAAAGTCAAGGAAAAGGTAGAGCTTATGTGTGAGCTTCACTTTTCTTTTCCCAAATATTATAGCCATTCAAATCATGCCAGCTTTGGCTACTCTCCATTTTCTTTGATAGCTACTTTAGTCATTCTGAACAGCATTAATAGCTGAGTTTGTTAAACTAGTTCAATACCACCTACTCAATAACAGAATAAAAAATCATCAGGTTATTCTGAAATCTATGTCTGGTAATTCAAATACCTAGTGCTCTTTTGGGTATGTTACTACTCTTTACTGTTTCTGCTAGTTTTCATTCATTACTTCCTTCTTTTTCTGTGCCTGGTAATTGTGAAGTGCTCATCACATACTATATTTGTGAGATTGTTTGTAAAATTATGTGAAGTTAAAATGTTATAATCTTTAAAAATATTTTTTATTTATTTTTGCTAGGGAAATAAGATTTAAAACTTTAGCATACTACCTAGCATATGGCAAGTAGATGTTGCAGATCTGTTCACCCCACCCAAATTAAGAATACATCAGCTTTCATAGTCCCAACATCAGTACAAAACTTGGTTCACGGTCAATACTTCAAAAATTACTGCTGAGGAACTGAAAATGGGGTGAAATATATGTGTGAATTATATACACATACACAAACACACAAGATCACAAATACTTTTATAAAAATGTAATCTTACATACAGTCTCTAAAAGAATTATATAAACCTAGCATTTACCTTCAGGTATTCTTGGAAAGACTTGTTTTGGAAAAAATTCTCCATTTTCACTTTCTACGAGATTTGCTACGAGATATTCTATTAAAAAAAAAAAGTAGAACTTTTGGATACTTATAAAAATTCATTTAGGGTGTTATTATTTCATTATGATTGCTCATCATTTAATAAATTAGGATTATATATAGAAATATATTCATGAACGTATCCAATCAGTATTGGATTGGATTCTATTGAGTTCTCTTAGATCACTTTCTGGACAATTGTTCATTTTCAATATTGCTTTTTTTTTTAACATTTTCTTTTCTTTGTATCATTAAAGGGAGTATGCACCCATCAGAGAAAGAAAGCACTGCCTAATGGAGCTTGGTCATGCCATAATCCTTTTACTTCCATTTCGCCATTCTGTCATGATTTGAGGCACGTATGCATGCATACGCACCCAGTGTGGTTTTTTTTTCAAACTGCCAGCGCCAGGATTTGAACTGGAATCAGCCATGTGGGATCTGGTTCCCTATACACAGCATTTAATCACTGTGACACATGGCCAGTCCCTCACTGCTCCTTTATATTATCTTTTCTAATCCTTTGAATCACCTTGCTGGTCTCATCACTACCACCTGGATGAAGTACCCAGTTGGCTTTGGAAAATCTGCAGTCAGGATTTCTGTTACTGCTCTCTGGCCCAGTTATTAAATGCACAGGCAAAAGATGATTTCATCTTCTCACCCTGGGAGGTGAGGCACCATTTGCTTGCTTCTCTCCCCTTTGCTCTATTTGCCCTCGTTACTATAGACCATGTTTGGATTGTATTTACCTATTGCAGACTGTCTTCGAGGTTTTCTTGGTACAGCTGCTACTGTTGGTATAGCTATGTGACCTGGAAATTCACTAATATTTAGTACCACAGTAGTAGTGTGTAGCAAATGTTCAGGCCCTGGTTTTTCTGGTTTATCAGATACACTACCACGTACAGAACTTGGCACTATTGCACGTAAATCACTCAAAGGGTTCTGAGCATAGCGTGCACTCGTTGATAAAGGTTGGTGAACTTTTTTTTCTTTCTTAGTGGTAGGTAAGGGTTTGCGGAACTCTGAAGAAAGAATTAAGACGTCTTCTAGCTTTTTATCAGTAAATGTATTTTTAGTTTGGTTTGGCTCTTTTTTAGATTTTTTTTCCAGTTGGTTTGCTCCTTTCCCAAAAATTCGTGAAGAAGCTGAAGTACAAGTTGGAAAAAATATGGAACCAGCAGCAGTATCTGGTATGTACCAATAGACTTTTTTAGATTTTCTGGATTTTAAAAAAGAAGTCACGCTTTCTTGTAGATGACGATCAAAAAGAAAATTTCGGAAATCAACAGATGTTTGTGATAGATTTCTTGGAACAACAGGAAAACTAATTTTATCTGTTTTATCTAGGGTGAACTCTACATGCGATGACTCTGTTTCATCAGTCTTGGCTAAAACAGAAAGAAAGAAAAAAGGCGCAATTAGATTAGATTAGATTTAAAGATGTCAGAGACAAAATTATTATTTTTTGGAGAGATTTTTGGTACAGGGTACGTGCACTCAACAGAGAGACACAGAGAGAAAAAGTGAGAAAACACTTCCAGGGGGATGGCCATACTGCAATTCCTTCTCTTCCATTCTCCTCTTTGGATTTTAGGTACACGTGCACAGGTGCCTGGCTTGAGCTTCCAGCCTCTGAGTCTGGAATTAAAACCACCACGGTCACGTGGGAGTTCAGTACCTTAATCACTCTGCCACCTGTTGGCCGGACAGAAACTATTAATGCCTTAATATTCAGAACCTTACTTCACCCACTCACCTCTCTCACTGTCTAAAACGTGTTTCTTATTCAGTTACAAAGACTTCTGCTGAACTGACTAGAATAAAACTTGAGCGAACTGGAGAATTAAAAAGGCTAAGTTATAATAGTTCTAGAAAATATAGAAAGATACTCCTGGAAGAACAGAATTGTTGTGGAGAAAAGTGGGAAATACAGAGAGATTTTTTGAGTAATTGCTGCTAAAACTCTGGCAATAAGGATGGATAAAGTAATTTTGATGAAGTCTTACTACTTATCGTGTATCGTTAGCTCTCATTTAAAATTTAAGAAAATATTTACCTTTTTAATGCCGGATGTCAGACCATTGTGTCTTTTTTTTTTTTGGAGAGATTTTCACTGTAGGGCGCGTGCGCTCACCAGACAGACAGAGAGAGACATAGAGACAGAAAGCGAGAAATCACCCCCCAGGGGGGATGGTCACGCCGCAATCCCTTCTCCTCCATTCTCCTCTCGGGATCTTGGGCACGCACGCACACGCGCCCGGCGTGAGTTTTAAGCCACCAGGTCCGGGACACGAACTGCGGTCGACTACTTGGGAGTCCAGCAACATAGCCATTACGCTAACTGCTGGTTCCCAGACCATTGTGTCTTTTGAACATGATAACCTTCTGAAAAATGACTGCAAGGTGTCATAAGTTTGTTTAGGTTACAACAATAAGCATTCTTGTCTCCTTTAGGTCCAGAAAATGCACTTAGCCTGAATTCTTGGGCACTTCACTACATAAAATATGCTTCATCTTTTCTGCACAACAGAGTATCATAAGACATTTTTCTATTAGCTTAGCTGAGTACAAAAAATGATGTGGGCCTCTACATTCTAATAAGGAAATAATATGTCCTTCAAGGCACAGCTTGCAAAGAGATGGCATACATGTATACACACACACACATACACACCCTTCAGCTCTTAACCCTTGTCACATTTTCTCTGTATAAGAGATAATAGAGATTGACACATTTCTTCATGATTTTTTTCTCTTTTCTTTAGTACATTAAATGTCTATTTTTTTTTCACTACTCTACCATCAAAAACTTCACAGGGTCTCTATAATTAAACATATTTCAGGGCCAGCATATGGCATAATGGTTACATCTCCAGGTTCCCATGTAGTAGACAGCAGTTCAAGTCCTGGACACAGTGACATAGAACTCATAGCAGGCATGTGTACATGTGTGCCCCAAATCCTGAGAAGAGAATGGAGGAGAAGGGATTGTGGCATGGTCATCCCCATTGGGGGGTGCTTTTTCACTTTCTATCTCTCTATCTCTCTGTCTCTCTGGCGAGTACACACGCCCTATAGCCAAAAAAACAAACAAACAACAACAAAAAAAAACTCTCTAAAAAAATAATTAAACATATTTCATTCCAGGTTTACTAATTCCTGAAGTCAGTTCAAGCCTCACTCTGTCTCTAGTATTTTCCCACATAACTACTATTGTGTGAACTGTTAATTGGACATAAATTCTATGCTGCTTTGCTCTGTTACTTAAGAATCTAATTTTACATCTAGCTCATCTTTAGAACTTAATCAAAAGGTCTTGAGAGGTCCTGAAAGGTAAGGACCAGGTTGTTCATATCATTAGATTCCCTTATGGCATGTTACATATGCAAATTAAATGTATTTATTTCAGAGTTTTATTTCAGCATTTAAAATATTCATTTTTAAAAAACATCACAAGACTTTATTTATTTGAAGGCTTTTACCATAGGGCTCCTGTACTCACTAGAGAGAGTCAGAGAGAGACAGAAAGAAGGAAATTTAGAAATCGACCCCCAGGCTGGGACCAGCAGATGACATAATGGTTATATCACTGGACTCCCACATAGTTGACCATCATTTGGGTCCCAGACCTGGCGGCTTAAAACTCATGCTGTGGACATGTGCATGGGTGCCCAAAATCCCAAGAGGAGAATGGAGAAGGGACTGTAGCGTGTCCATACCCCCTGTAGGAGTTATTTCTCACTTTCTGTCTCTCTGTATCCCCAGTGAGCACATATGCACTGTAGCAAAAATACCTCTTTAAAAAAAAAAAGAAAGAAATCAACCCCCCCCCGGGGGGGTATGGCTACACTGTATTTCCTTCTCCTCCATTGTCCTCTAAGAATTTTGAGCACATTTGCACATATGCCTGGCGTAATTTTCAAGTCACCAGGTCCGAGACTTGAACTGTGGTAGACCATGTGGAAATCCAGCACCTTAACCACTATGTCACCTGCTGACCCCTAAATATCTATTTTTACTAACTGTGCTAAAGTCATTTTAAGTGTTTTATTGTTCATATAACAGATATTTTGAATACCTACTATGTAGAAAGCATTTTGCCAAGACCCTTTGGATATATAGGACTAATAATAAGGTTGTAGAATCTCCCAGATGCCAGAGGCAAGACAGTACTCCTCAACAAAAGTTATCCAGTCTTGGCACCAGCAGATGGCGTAACAATTCTATGTCACTAGAGTCTACCATAGTCAACCAAAATTCAAGTCCCAGACCCAGCAACTTAGAATTCATGCCAGGCACAGGCGCGTGCATGCCCAGAATCCCAAGAGGACAACGCAGGAGAAGGGACTGCAGCTTGGCCATCACTCCCTCAGGATGACTTCTCACTTTCTATCTCTCTGTCTCTCTGGCAAGCACATGCACCCTATAGCAAAAATCTCTCCAAAACAAAGAAAAAATCTTATCCAGCCCCAAAATGTCAGTAGTGCCAAGGTTGAGAGAGCTCTATCTTAGGGGATAAACATCAACCAAAAGGTGAATGGAAAAACTATAACAAAAAACTACTGTATGCAGTGAACCTATATAACCGCATTATTTCAAAATAGACTATAAATGTAGAACATTATAGAAAAGTAGAAATGATATAACAAAAAGTGGGGAGGGAAAGTGGGAGAGGAAACTGAAGACAGTGCAGTTATGTTGATTTGCACACATTTACTAGTCATTGATTGAAAGATAATGACATTATAGAGCAAAGAACAGGAGACCAGCAGTTGGCGTAATGGCTATGTCGCTGGAATCCCATGTAGTCGACCACGGTTTGAGTCCTGGACCCAGTGGCTTAAACTCACGCCAGGTGCGTGCCCAAGATCCCACGAGGAGAATGGAGAAGGGATTGAGGCATGCCCATCTCCCCGGGAGGGTGGGGGGGATGATTTCTCGCTTTCTGTCTTTGTCTTTCTGGGGAGCGCATGTGCCCTATAGCAAAAACCTCTCTTGGGACCAGCAGTTAGCATAATGGCTATGTCGCTGGACTTCCATGTAGTTGACCGTGGTTCACGTCCCGGACCCGGTGGCTTAAAACTCACGCTGGGCGTGTGTGCAAGCGTGCCCAAGATCCCAAGAGGAGAATGAAAGAGAAGGGATTGCTGCATGGCCATCCTCCCTGGGGGGGTGATTTCTGGCTTTCTGTCTCTCTCTCTGTCTGGTGAGCACATGTGCCCTATAGCAAAAATCTCTCCAAAAGAAAAAAAAAAAAAAAAACCTCTCCAAAAATAAAAGGTCAAGGTACAGTCTAGTATTAATGTTGATCCTAAATCAATTAATACAGTCAATTAAAATCAGATGGTAGAGGAGATGAAGAAGGGGCAGAAAAGGAAATATACTGATTTTATTATTGGAAAGCGTTGATGGATACTATACACAGAAATAAAAGAATAAGGGTATTATGAAAGCATAGTTACAAATGTGGCTCATCTTCATTTCATAGCACTGTAACAAGAAAATTCTACATACACACTGATTACTATCTCTATCCTACCATAAGGGAACTAAAGAAGGGGACTGACAGGCCTTGTTTTTGCTGACTATTGTATCTCCAATTCCTCGCATTGTGCTCAATAAGTACAGTTGTTCCTCATTATTTTCAGTAGTTCTGCTCTGTAATATCTCAACAAACACTGAACTATCTAATACTGAATGAAGACTCCAATGGGCACTACAGAATTATTGAATCTCTGGTCTGAACATTTTTGTCAACCAATTAATACATAATCTTGATTTATATGTGTTTCTATTTAAAGAAACTGTATTAAACATAAGGGGACTTCAAAAAAAGTCCTGGGAAAATGAAATTGAAGCATGAGTTTATTTTGACACAAATTTTGAAATCTTTGCAGAATTTTTTCATAATACATAGTTTCTGTGAACTGTTCGAAGTTCCCATGTATATTTTCGTGGTTTGATAACTCTGAACTCACAACCAGCAGCACTGTCCTCGTGCCTGAAGGAAGCTAAGTCTAACACTTGTATTCTTCTCTGTGAAGCATATCATAGCCGTACGGTGCATCTTGCGCTAGACAGCTCTTCACCTATGCCTAGAGCCCATTTTATCAACTAAAAGTACACTACTTTGACCGACATGGCACTAACTGGACTGGGAAAGGAGCATTTGTTTACAGCATGAGGATGAAACAAGAAGGCAGAAGATCTCCGCTAGAAACATGTGTGCTCGATGACTCAACTCTTTTACTGCTCTGCACATACCCACGAATGACTGAAAAAGTGCACACTGTACTGATTTGGGGGTTACAAATACATTTTCTCAACCAGGTAAATTCCTACCTGCTGAATCCACTCATAAGGACCAACAACTGTACTTGTAGAACTGAAATGGCCGTTATCATCTTACAACAAACACTTGTAAGTTAT
The DNA here is from genome assembly GCF_000334495.1 of Tupaia belangeri chinensis. NCBI lineage: Eukaryota > Metazoa > Chordata > Mammalia > Scandentia > Tupaiidae > Tupaia > Tupaia belangeri. The sequence goes on from NW_006202061.1 coordinate 93,170, forward strand.
GCTTAGTAGGAAGTGTCTGTATTGTGATTCCGAGCTGTGCAAGACAAGGAATTTCTATGAAAAAATACTTAAATGTTAACACATATATCTGATTAATACACATACCTGAAAGGATTTTCTTCTTATGTAAAGACAGCTTAAATTTTGGAGGTAAGGGTCTTCGAAAAAGTTGTGCTTGCTTTGGCATTTTAATGAATGATAAGCACTGATTTTCATAGCTATTGATTAAATGATAATTAAAGAGTTTTTCAATACACTTGAATTGTTGTTGAAAAATAATGAATTGGGATCTAGATTTCAGCTTAATGAAAATTATTCTATCCTCTACTGAATCTAAGCAGAATTCCTTGAAAAGAAAAGAAAGGTAAGTAAATATTTCTTTAAAATGTCTAGAAAGAATCCAGGTAAAGTTTAGGTTATAAATAATATACAATTTTAAAATACATACATGATTACTATTAGGATCACCTTAAAATTTCCCATGTTTCCCATGTACAAAGATTGAACTTTGTACTAACAATGTCGAAGCCATTTCAGCTAGTAAAATTCAACTGTACTGACTTTCAGAAGTGTAAAAATGACATTTTTTCTCTACCTCCAAAAAGTTATCACTATAAATTTAGAAAGAGGTTTTTGTAATATATATAATCCTTGTTATAACGCCTCTGAAGACTCACAACATCTAAACATTCAAAAATAAGTTGTTTTCTTTCTATAATAATGACTTCTAAAATTTCAAGGGTATAGCTGGATCATAACTACGTCATTTAAAAATAGGACGGGCTTCAATATAACAAGATTTCACAGGATCGTAGGGAATCCCAATTAGTACTGTTTAGACATGATGTGAGAAGGTGCACCCCAAAAATGTACACTTGGTTTGCAAAAAGTGCCTGGCACGCCCTATTCCGTTGATTCCGTTGATGGCCTATAACGGTACACGCTGGAGTTGGGCCGTTTACCGTCAAATTCTAACTTTGCACACAGCGCCCAAGGCTTGCTCCCAGGTGTACGGCCCACTCCACAACTTCCTTTCCTCCGTGTCAGAGCAGACGTCTGGAAACGCTGACTCCTACCCTTCAGGACAACCGGCTGCTTCTCAAACTAACTGGCTCTTCGGAGTCTTCCAACAACTCTTCCTCGGATCCGGGCAGCAAGGGAGGACGCTGGCTTTCCTGCAAGATGCTGCTCTTAATGAAGGATCCAGGCCACCCCTTAACCCCAGCAACGTGCACCCAGCGTTGGTAAGGAGACAGACCCTAGCAACCGGAGGCCCCCACGCCGGTCCCGCCCGCGGGACGCGCACGCGCCAAAGGGCGAGGAGACCCAGCGCGCGCCCGCGGAACCCCGCGGAGCCAGCCCCGCCCCAGGGCGCGGCGCGCGCGGCGCCGACTCGCCTTCCTCCACCGCGGAGTGGGGCTGCTGGGGAGGCTGCGGGCTGTGTGGCAGGAGGAGAAGTCCGCTTCACGTGCAGCTGCTGTACGGAACCCCGTGGTGACAATTATTACTATTCTTATTCTTAATGACAATGACCACTATTCCTTACGTAACTTTTCTTGATTATAGGATGCTTAACTTGAGTACCTTGGGCCTGAGCTGGCATGTAATAATGCTGCACTTCTGGGCAGCTGGCCCCGTTGCTGATTCTGCAGTGTCCCCCCAAAAAACAACTTCTGTTTTCTTTCTCTTTAATGCAACCCGCTTTGTCTTTCTGATTCTTGAAAGTTCCTGGAGGAGGAGGAACTGTGTAGGAAGGACATCAGGGATTAAAGAGGGTTTTGTTTTTTTTTCTAAGTCCATCTCTCCTTGTCATAGTCATTTGATTACCGTATTGTAACTTGTCTCGTATGTCTTCCTGTCGATGAACCTGTATGTGCAGTGGTAGAGGCATTATGTGTGTTTGCATGTATGTGCATGTTTTTCTGGACATTTGAGGGAGAAAGAGCACTAGAGGGAACTCCTTAGGTAGAGGCGAAAATCCCAAGCAGAAAGTGAAGTGTATGGAACTTCCTTCCAGGTTTTTGTTTTGATTTTGAATATCCTACAGGTGTAGGAACTTTAGTAATAGCTGTTGGAAAACAAGAGACTTCTGCATAAATATTGTAGCTTTGGGGATCTTTCAGGATTCATACTCGAACCAAATCATCTTTTTTGCTCCTTAGAAGCAAGCCTCTATTTTAAAAGAATCAATGAAAAAAAGTGGAAAAGTATTTCATCAGACTCTGGGAAATATTATGCAATTTGTTTTCGTTTAGATGTTAGCCTGTGATTTCTTTACCTTGTAAGATTACTGTGTCCGGATTAGGCAGCTGCCCCAGACCTTGAAGTTATTCTACATTACCTGTGTCGGCATCACAGATTGATCAGCTTCTCAGAAAGACAAGGGAGCTGACAACAAAAGGCAGATCTAATGGCTAAGTTTTGTCGCAAGTATATTGTAAATGTGGGGAAAAAAAAAGTTTACATTGTTAAGCAAAATAAAAAGTGTATGTGATATGTAAACTCAGGCTCTTACGCTCTTAAAAGTCGTTTGAACTGAGAACTTCTGGAATACAGTTTTGCTGACTGATGCTTAGCTTTTAAATGTTATGGTTAGTTTTATATCATCAAAATCAAGGCAGTAACGTTTCTCAATATTAAAAAATAAATGTGCTTTGTCATACATGGGATCAGCAGGCACCAAACTTCATTCTGGGCAGATTTCTTCTCTTATAGCAACTACCAGGACAGAACCTAGGGCTTGGTTAATAGACTTAGAAAGCACCAAACATATTTCATTTGGATTCTTTTACTAATTTTTAGATTTATTTTATTTTTGAAAATAGTAGAACCCCCATTTTCTTCTTTCTTTCTCAGTATGGATACCTTTAAAATACTCTAGCCCCTGCTTTGATTTTAGGGGCCCTTTCTCTGATGCACAGAGCAGACTGCCTAGTCATTTGTCTCAGCAGTTTACAGTCTGGCAGAATCGCGTAAGGAAGTTGATCCAGTTGAACCGCAGCACTTTCCCGTTATTAGCAGGTGGTATGGAGGAGGCCAGGGTGATGGTGGGCACTAGATTACAGACATCCTGTGTGTTTTATTTTAATGTTACTCAAATGAGATAAAAGCCTCATGCAAAAGCAGCCACCATAAGCTCCCACAGGTAATGCGATTGATTTCGTTAATGAGTGGAGAACCTCACATTTGCTGTTGGTGAAAGGACTTCACTCCATTGGAAGGATATAAAAGGTGTGGCTAGAGATCTTCACTCTTTTCCATAGACCTCCCTCCCTTATTTATGTATTTATTTATTTTCCTTTTAAACATGACAGACATTTACCAGTTTGGCCAGTGTGGATTTAATCTAACATTTTTTACTTTATGGAAATAACTGGAGAAAGTTGTATTTTTCTGTTCATGTTAGTTTTTAAAAGTTCTTTCTGAGAATGGTCATATTTGAGTGCATTCTGGGTCAACTGTTAAGTCCTCAGAGTAACCTGCATTAAATGCTTTTGAGAAAGAGATGCTTTTCTGTTTATATTAATTATATATGATAGGAAATGTCTTTACTCTTCCCCAGTCACCATGGCTTACTGTATACATTTATTTCATGTGTTTTCATACCGTTGCCTAGAAAGCCATGTTCTATTTTCTCAAATGTTAATAAAGATATTTGAAGAAGCTGCTTTTTTTTTTTATCCCTCATATCTCACTGCAAAGACAAAAAACTTCATTTCTGTTCTTGTGAGTTACTTTTGGCCAGTTAGTTCTTTTTGCCCTTCAGGTTGATAGTTATTTCCTTTTCCTTGTTTGAATTGGTGATCCTAGGATTCCTCTTTGAAAAAAAAAATAGCACAGAAGGAAATGTCATGCAACTGGCATCATGGAATTAACAGCAACAACAACAAAAAAAACATAATGAAAGGACAATGTCTATCTGTTTATAAACTTATTTATTTATTGCTGTTGTTGCCAGAGGGCAACCAGAGACTGACAGACAGAGAAAGAGACAAAGAGAGGGAAAGCACCCCAGGGAAGTGTTCAAGTGTTCATGTTGCAATCCCAATCCCATCTCCTCCACTTCACCCTGTCAGGATTTGGGGCATGAACTCGCATGTACCTGGCTTGTTTCAATGCACTAGCACTGGGATTCGAACTATAGTCTGTGATGTGAGATCCGTCATGAATTCAGTCACTCTTGAATGACTTATAAAGTGCATAAAGACTTTGTCAGGTGCAAAACTTCAAACTTTATTGAAACAATTTGTAACGATTAATTTGAGGCTTGAGAATTTTAGATATTGAAATGAAATTTTAAAACATTTCCAAAGATTTCACTTATCTATCAAGATAAATACTTGCAGTTTTTTTGTATATTTAACATTTTTTTTAAGAGAGGCTTTTGCTACAGGGTGTATGTGCTCGCCAGAAGGACAGAGAAAGCAAGAAATCACCCCCCAGGGGGGATGGCAACACCACAATCCCTTCACCTCCATTCTCTCTTCGGGATCTTGGGCACGCATGCACATATGCCTGGCATGAGTTTAAGCCATCGGATCTGGGACTTGAACCATGGCAGACTACATGGGAGTCCAGCGATGTAGCCATTAGGCCAACTGCTGGTCCCAACATTTTTTATGTTGCTTGGATAGGATAACATTATTCCACACTATCCCAAATACTCAGAAACAATTTTGTAATTTCTTAGCTGCAGTGTTCTTTTTAGACCGTCTACAACCAGCTGATATGATTATATCCTTCACGTTAAAAGTTAATATTTATTTCTTTACTATTGGGTTAACTAAGTAACATTGCCCTCATTGCTATGCTTAATGTCCTATGCATGAGTGATTTTCATTACTTAGGACATCGTGGCACTGTTCTGAGTATTGAGTTTATGTTTCATTTTACTCCACAGTTATCACACTGAGTGTTCTAGAATCTATATCCAATTTCAGTCAGAGTAGTTTGTAGCATTGCTTAAATCCTGACTTCAAATCCTCTGGCTTCCACTCATTAGCTCAGCGACCCTGGACCAGCAGTTTAACCTCTGTAAACCAACTGGTTTCTTCACCTGTAACACTGGGCTAAAATGGTAGCTGCCCAAGAGACTTGTGAGGATTTAAAGAGATATTTTGTGTCCAGGGCTTAGTTCTGCACCTCTCACAAAGTGTGTGCTCCCTAGATATTAGTTGTTGGAAAAAAAAGTAAGAAAACTATTGTCCCAGCTTTCCTCTCTTCATAGTGCCTGCTTTGTGCGATCAAAGTTGATGTTAACTGAAATATTTGTGGGGCTAGAAGGTAAATCTTGGCCATTTATCCATACAATTCTATAGTTTGCTAATGTGTCCGATGTTAGAGAATCTCGTTTGCAGGTCTCAGGTTTGGAAACAAATGCCGAGCTCTGGGCAGTGCCCTGCTTTCTGTCCCTGGTCCATATCCCCTCCGGGCTGCAGAGGTGTAGGTCAGTATGTGCCTGGAAGAGTCCAAGTACAGGGACACACTAAGGAGGTCTGACTTCCTCACATGAGTTGAGCCTGCAAGGCACTGTTAGCATTGATTGTGTTGGACTATGCCTGGCATGAGTTTAAGCCATCGGATCTGGGACTTGAACCATGGCAGACTACATGGGAGTCCAGCGATGTAGCCATTAGGCCAACTGCTGGTCCCAACATTTTTTATGTTGCTTGGATAGGATAACATTATTCCACACTATCCCAAATACTCAGAAACAATTTTGTAATTTCTTAGCTGCAGTGTTCTTTTTAGACCGTCTACAACCAGCTGATATGATTATATCCTTCACGTTAAAAGTTAATATTTATTTCTTTACTATTGGGTTAACTAAGTAACATTGCCCTCATTGCTATGCTTAATGTCCTATGCATGAGTGATTTTCATTACTTAGGACATCGTGGCACTGTTCTGAGTATTGAGTTTATGTTTCATTTTACTCCACAGTTATCACACTGAGTGTTCTAGAATCTATATCCAATTTCAGTCAGAGTAGTTTGTAGCATTGCTTAAATCCTGACTTCAAATCCTCTGGCTTCCACTCATTAGCTCAGCGACCCTGGACCAGCAGTTTAACCTCTGTAAACCAACTGGTTTCTTCACCTGTAACACTGGGCTAAAATGGTAGCTGCCCAAGAGACTTGTGAGGATTTAAAGAGATATTTTGTGTCCAGGGCTTAGTTCTGCACCTCTCACAAAGTGTGTGCTCCCTAGATATTAGTTGTTGGAAAAAAAAGTAAGAAAACTATTGTCCCAGCTTTCCTCTCTTCATAGTGCCTGCTTTGTGCGATCAAAGTTGATGTTAACTGAAATATTTGTGGGGCTAGAAGGTAAATCTTGGCCATTTATCCATACAATTCTATAGTTTGCTAATGTGTCCGATGTTAGAGAATCTCGTTTGCAGGTCTCAGGTTTGGAAACAAATGCCGAGCTCTGGGCAGTGCCCTGCTTTCTGTCCCTGGTCCATATCCCCTCCGGGCTGCAGAGGTGTAGGTCAGTATGTGCCTGGAAGAGTCCAAGTACAGGGACACACTAAGGAGGTCTGACTTCCTCACATGAGTTGAGCCTGCAAGGCACTGTTAGCATTGATTGTGTTGGACCGAATCCATCGTGACTTTTAACCAGTAACCCGAGGATGAAAGCCACTTTGTTCCTAGCCTTCTTCAGGTCAGCTGGTGAGCCTAACAAGGACAGAAAAGGCTAAAAAGCTGCACTGTGAAGCTCCTTCAAATGTCTAGAGGGAAAGTGTTACAGAAGCATGTAGTTTTCCTCAGGTTTTTCTAATGCACACAACAGACAGTGGGAGGTGAGTCTACCGAGTCCTTGAGGCCAGCTGGGATTTTGTCCTAAATCTGAGAAACAAACACTGTAAGGTATCGGGAGTTACATGTCTCTGTCCAGCTGTCAACTGACACCTGTGGCCTTCAGAACTATAAGTAAGCAGAAATACTTCGTAACAACTCATTCTTCATTTTATGATAAACAGTAGATAGGATGATTTGCCTTTCAAATTTACCATTCTGCTTTAGGCGGGCTATCCTGATGGAGTATATGTTTTATTTATAAAAGTAGTGAGGCTGAACATTGTGTCTGGGGAGCAATGGTGACAGGTACAGACTACTTAAACATGGAACAGTGCATTATGTTCTCTTGTTGGTGAAAAACTGGTGATTCTTGCATCACAGCTGAGCAGCTAGAAGTGTAACTTATGCTCCAGCATCAATCACATAGGTTGGTATACTTTGCATAGTTCTACATTTCTAACATTTGCAGTCCCTGCCCTTATATGGGTTGTCAGAAAAATCATGACACATTTTTGCCTAGAAAAGCATAGAAAAATAAGTCATGGCTTTTCTGACAACTCAATAATATGTTTTGATGTCAGGAATCTTACCAGGGTTATTAAGTTTTTGAGAGTTCCAGAATATTGCTTCTCTCACCACCCTGCCCCAGGTGGTATGAAGAAAGTTCCTTCATTTCCTCTGCCAATTATTCTAGGTGAGCTACTGTCCAGCAAAGGAACATGATGGTGTCCAGCTCTATTCGGGAGCCACAGGTAAGACAGGAGGTGGGGTTTTAATCTCACCTCCACTATAATTTCGAGTTGCTGTATGTTTTCTTCTTTTTAAAAATATTTATTTATTGGGGGGCAGCAAGTAGCATGGTCATTGGGTACTGGACTTCCACATACCCAATCATAGTTTGAATCTCAAGTGGCTTGTTTTCTCACTTTCCCTTTATCTCTCGCTTTCTCTCTCTCTCTCATCAGATTAAAAAATAACACATTAAATTAATAAATAATTCTTCCCCCCACCAAAAAATTATTTATTTATTACTTCCATGCACAAGAGAGACTGAAAGAGAAACAAAGACAGGGAGAGGCAGAAAAACAGCAAACCTAACAGAGTCCTGATTCTGTACTCCACCTCTATCCTCAGCCAGCCCCAGGTCATGGGCATGCACATGCTCAGTGTACTCACAGAGCTCGCTGGACACAAACCCAGAGCCTTCCCGTGTGTGTCAGCCTCAAAGAGCATTGGGTTTTACTCCTGTACCACCATCTGGCCCCAAGACAGCTATGCTTTTGTAAGTTTGACATAGTAGTCTCTGCCTAAGACTTGTTTTGTAGAAAAGTTTCCAAGGTGAAAAGAGATTTACATACAAACCATCAAAAAAAGTTATTATGAGTATTTTGAGTCTGTGTCTCATTAGATGGCACCTTGTCCTGAGTCATGGACACTTTGCATGGCCATTGTAAGCGGGAACATTCCTCATACCCAGGAACTCCACACATACCATCACTTCCCAACCTACCCAGAATCACCCATAAGCAAACAGTTCTAAGCTATCAGTCTCTCAACAGGAGCAAAGGAAACCACAATACACCCCCCTCACCCCCCCTGTCCTGCTCTCACACAACCTATGCTTCGCTTTCCAGACTCATGGCATTGAAAAGAATTGCTTCCAGAAGATTTGTAACTTGCTATATCACTTTACCCAGGTGTTCCTACTCAGGAGAAAATAAAAGCATCTCACATATATTCACCATGGATATTTGCAGGTCATCACTGTGAGACTTGTTGTCCCCAGTGAAGGTCAACAGAGGATTGCACTAAAGGAGTCAGGATGACACTAGGATTCTGGCAGAAGCTAAAGCAGCAGGCTACAATGGCTGAAAGTGGAACCATGAGTAGAACAAATCCGGTCTGGCACCATTTCATCAGTAGAAATTATTTAGCTAAAAACCAGAAGGGCCGGTTTTGCTAACCTTACCCCATGAACTGTAAGATGAGCTGCAGTGAAATGGAACAGCCATGATTTTTAAACCCACTCCTGAGATTAGATTTAGTCCAGTGTGTTTCTTAAGAAATCTATTTAACTTGTTTATACTTATTTCCGTGAGGAAGAGAGTCACGTTCAGAGTGTGTCTTCTGTAAACTGTAGAAGTATTAGAGCATTGAATGCTTTAAGAGCTTCCTACAGCAGTGGAGGTGTAGATTTTAAGAGGTCAGATTGAATTATTGACATGTTTTAGCTTCCTTCATAGGAAGCACAGAGAGGAGGGGCTCTCACTGTCCTATTTTCTGCCTAACCTATAGACCGTCAGCAAGTGACCTCTAACCTTCAGAAAGATCTGCATATAGATTACCAGGTACCTCGTAATACTTCTTAGAAGTAGAACAAACTTTTGATGGGGACAGGGTGAAAGACTGAAGTTAATACGCTCTGGGCAGGTTACACAGCCATTGTCAGAGGAAGTAAGATCTTATCTTCTGAAACTAGTAAAATGCCCATTATAGTAGGTTTACACTGTTTGTTTAAAAACATGCAATGTTGGGACCAGCAGTTAGTGTAATAGCTATGTCACAGGACTCCCATATAGTTGACCGCAGTTTAAGTCCCGGACCCGGTGGCTTAAACTCACGCCAGACGCGTGTGCATGCGTGCCCAAGATCCTGAGAGGAGAACGGAGGAGAAGAGATTGCTGTATGGCCATCCCCCCTGGGGGGTGATTTATCGCTTTCTATCTCTCTGTCACTCTCTGTCTTTATGGTGAGCACACGAGCCCTATGGCGAAACCTCTCCAAAAAAAAAAGATGCAATGTTTGTGAAATGTGTCATCGTGAAATTAATGTAAGAATTGTCATTACTGAGTCAGCACCAGCAAGTACCTCTCTAATCTCCAAAGGAAAGTCCGAGGGAATTGTCATTTGTGTCGTCAATCGGAAAAGTTTCCACAACTGAGTGAGGAGTCAGGGGACCTGACTTCTAGTTCTGATACGCTACAGGTTCAGTTGGTTAACTTCTGTGAACCTCAGTTTTCTCCCCTTTAATGCTCTTTTCTTATTTATGTTTCATGATTCTATTACTCATTTCCATTCATAAGCAGTTACTGATAAATTACTCATAAGTATAGCTAAACAATAATTGAATACGTTGTGTTTTTCCACAAATACCAGTCTTGGAATATAAATGTCTGTAAGTCTGTTTGATTTTCGAGTTACTGCATTGGGTGATTTTACTGTCCAGATTTGGCAGATGCAAACACTGAAATTCAGTATTTCCATGATTTGATGAGCAAAGCCACGTGTATGTATTTTAGATGTTGGTCAGTTCCTTATCCAACCTTTCTATTTTTAATTGAGCATTTTCATTACCAGGTAATTTCCCCTTGCTGTGGAAAAAAGTAGGAAAGTATAATAAGCAGAAATCTTCTTTACCTTCTCCCCCAATTTTTGGTGTATAACATTTCAGAATTATGTGTGTATCTGTGTGTGTGTGTGTGTGTGTGTGTGTGTGTGTACATACTTAACTTTTATGTAACAAGTCATATTATATTACTTGGCAACCTAATTTTTTCTCTTGACATTTTATCTCAGACATCAAATAGGACAGTAGCGCCACCTGACCTGTTCCACTCTTAGCCTTTGATTTTAAACACTCAGCACCTTGATTTTTAGTCGGTTCACACATTGTTCAGGGACCATGAACTTTATACATGGTTATTATGGAATAATCAGATTATACAGATAAATAAGAGTGATAAAGAAGAAAATTTTCCTGTAATTTTTATAGAGATATTATTGTCAATACTTTGATATAATGTATATATTTTAATGTATATATAAAGGTGTTTTATGTACACACATGTGCACGTATATGTATTTTCAATTTAAAATATTCTGTGTTAGGGCCAGCCTCATAGACTAGTGTTTGAGGGAACCAGATCCCACATGGCCAACTGTAGTTCAAATCCTGGCCATGGAAGCTTGAGAAACATGCCACATAGGGTGTGTGTGTGTGTGTGTGTGTGTGTGTGTGTGTGTGCGTGCCCTAAATCCTGACAGGATGGACAAATGGAGAAGGGATTGTGATGTGGCCACCCCCAGTGCTTTCTTCCTCTCCCTTTCTCTCTGTCTGTCTCTGGAAGGCACACTCATCCTCTGGCAAGTAAGAAAATATCCAGTGATAGGACCAGCAGTTAGCATAATGTCTATGTCACTGGAGTCCCATGTAGTCGACCATGGTTCGAGTCCCAGACCTTGTGGCTTAAACTCACGCTGGGTACATGTGCATGCATGCATGCCCGAGATCCCGAGAGGAGAATGGAGGAGAAGGGATTGTGGCATGGCTATCCCCCGTGGGGGTTGATTTCTCGCTTTCTGTCTCTCTGTCTATCTCTATCTTTCTAGTGAGCGCATGCACCCTACAGCAAAAACCTCTCAAAAAAAAAAAAAAAAAAGAAAAAAAAAAAAAAAAAAAAAAGAAAAGAAAAGAAAAAGAAAAAAAGAAAGAAAAATATATCCTGTATTACATTGCTATTTTATAACCTGTTGTTTCTCTCAAAAATATGAGAACTTATTCCATGCACTGCATATTTTTTTTTCTTTTTTGAGACGTTTTTGCTATAAGGAGTGTGCGCTCGCCAGACAGACAGAGAGAGACAGAGAGACAGAAAGCGAGAAATCACCCCCCAGGGGGGATGGCCATTTCACCATCCCTTCTCCTCCATTCTCCCCTCAGGATCTTGGGCACGCACGCACACGTGCACGGCGTGAGTTTTAAGCCACCGAGTCGGGGACGCGAACCACGGTCAACTACGTGGGAGTCCAGCGACATAGCCATTACGCTAACTGCTGGTTCCCTCTACACTTTTTTTTTAATTCGCTATACGGCGCATGCGCTCACCAGACAGACAGAGACATAGAGACAGAAAGTGAGAAATCACCCTCCAGAGGGGATGGTCACCCCGCAATCCCTTCTCCTCCATTCTCCTCTTGGGATCTTGGGCACGCACGCACACACGCCCGGCGTGAGTTTTAAGTCACCGGGTCTGGGACGTAAACCGCTGTCGACTACGTGGGAGTCCAGTGACATAGCCATTACGCTAACTGCTGGTTCCCCATGCACTGCATTTTAAAACTTTTTTGATAAAATATTCCATTTGTCTTTCATATTTAAGCTCCTACCAACTATGTATAAGAGTATTTATTTCCCTTTATTCTAATTACTTCTGGGACTTGGTCAATTTTTCAATCTTTGATTACTCTGTTACATAGAAAACTGCATCATTTTAATTAGATTTTGGTTATTAATGAGTTTAAACATCTTTTCTATTTATTACAGTATGTGTTCTATTATAAATGACTTATCTTGATCCCTTGTCCAATTTTACATTGTATTATTTATTGTTCCCCTTAGTGATTTTAAGGAATCTTTATTTATTATGAATCTCTAATAAGATCAGTTTGCCTGCCCTGTGTATTTAAGATGATATATAAAATAGTTCTATATTAGGGGCCCTAAAGTCTGACAAATGTGACACCACCATTTAATGACACTACCATTTACTAATTATATGACTTTGATCAAGTCACTTAATCCTGTAAGCTTTAACTTCCTTTTCTGTAAAATTGGAACAATAACGGTACCTACTTATATAAAGTTGTTATGAAAACTAAATGAGAATACCCTCGAAGTGTATTAACACAGTGCCTAGAGTATTGAAAATGATCAATAAATGTCAGTTATAATTTGTTTAAGAATTATTTATTTAATTTACTATTACTATTACTGATATTTTTTAAATTTTGCTATAGGCTTACCAGAGAGGGACAGGGAAGAGGAAGAGAAGTCAGAAAGCAAGCCACCAGGACCAGGAATTGAACCGTGGTCAGCCATGTGAGAGTCCAGTGCCTTAAGTACTGTACCACCTGCTGGCCCCACAGTTACAATTTTTTAAGGATTATTTATTTATTTAATTCCATTTATTATTGTTATTATTCCAGAGGGAGAGACACAGAAAGAAAGGAGAAGCAAGAAAGCAAGTCACCAGGTTTGTGACTTGAACCATGGTCGGTCATGTGGGAGTCCAGAGCCCCAACCACCATGCCACTTGCCGGCCTCTTCAGTGATAATTCAAAAGCTGATAGTCTAAAGGAAGACCACACTCATTACTATCACAAGTTTCATATAGCTGACTGGTGCTAAAATGCACTGTTTCACTTGTGCCCTTTAAAAGATAGATGATCGACAGATAGATATTATATGAGCAAAGTTATATTACGCATTTGAGCATGTGTCCTTTAGCTAGAAATCAGTGCTGGGGGTTTCAGTTTATGCGGCCATCAGTGCTGATGTGCATGACCTCCTGTTCACACCAAGTACATAGAAATGCCAGATAAACTATGTAGCTGAGATGAACAAAAAAATGAAAATCCCAAGTGTTGGAAACAAAAATAACTTATTTCCAGTGAACTGAGCTGGAGGTAGTCATGGTAGTCCACAAGGGTATCTTACTGGGATGTGTATTTTTAGGGTACAGGCACTGACACTGTTCTAGCTGCATTGAAAGTGGAGATAAGCTTTCTAGTCAACAGCAGGAAGAAAACTTAAAAGAAATAACCTGCAGAAATCTGATACCCTCAAAATTGAGACCTGTTCTCTGAAACAGGTACTAGACCACACCATGGCCAGAAAAATGTCGAGGAAACTGACCCTAAGGCTGTGCAGGCAATTAATACTGTCCAATAGTGGCTCTAACAGGCTTCTTTTTAAATGAAACAAATAAATAATCCATAAAGATGATACATAAAACCAACCCTGTGGCCTAGTGATTAAGGGAGTTGGAGCCTACATGGCTAACTGTGTGATCCAAATCTTGAGCCGCATGGCTTGAATAAAACACCAGGTACATGTGTGTGTGTGATTAAAATCCTAAAAGGGTAGAAAAATAGAGAAGGGATTCTGGTGTGACCATACCTAGTCATGAGTGCTTTATCTTTCTTCCTCTCTCCTTCTCTCTCTGACAAGTATATGTGCCCTTTGGTAAAATTTTAAAAACAGGAAAAAATATACATGAACATGAGATTGTCTGCAGTAACAATATAATTTCTAAATACATGAAACAAAAATTGACAGTATTTCAAGAAGATATTGAAAAATCTACCCCTAAAATGGAGATTTTTTAAAATGCAAGTGTCTCAGAAAATAAGACCAAATAAACAAACAATTGCTAGAAAAATGGAAGGTTTACATAACCCAGTTAATAAACTTGATCTGATAGACATATAAAGGATCTTCAAGAAGTTCATGGTGGGCCAGATCCTAGCACAGCAGTAATGCATTACTCAAGAGAAGCTGGATCCCACATGGCAACCATGTTTGAATCCCCATCTGATTGGCCTGAAGCATGCAGGGCACAGATGAATGCCCAAGATCTGACAGACTGAAGGATCATAAGAAGGAGATTGTGGCATAACCAAACCCTGTGGAATTTCTCTCTCTCTCTCTCTCTCTCTCTCTCTCTCTCTCTTTTTTCTCTCTCTCTCTCACACACGTGCTTGTGTACATGTACTCTATCTTGATTAAAGAAAAATGTTACATTTCACTGAAGGGAAACATTATGAAAAAGTATGGGGTCAGGAGATGGCATGGTTTAAGGTACTGGATCCCACTTGGCCTAGTCTGAGGTTTGACTCTCGAACTTGGCTGCTTGAAAAACATGCTGGCCACGTGTACATGTGTCCCATAAATCCTGAGAAGAGAATGGAGAAGAAGGGGTTGAAGCATGGCCATCCCCTCTGGAGAATGACTTCTTACTAAAAAAAATCTTTCCCTCTGTCTGTCTTAGCCACCGCACTCACTCTATACCAAAAAAGAAAGGAAGAGAAAGAATATACATGGATTTCAATTTGTTTTGCACCAAAATAGATTCATACTTTCGTTTTCCACCAACATTTTGAAATCCCTTCATATATAGATATCTGTATCCAATAAAAAGAAAACACACATCTGTTCAGTACACCTGAAATATCTAATATGATCGATGAGTATTTATCCACAAAGGAAATCTCAACAAGTTCTTGATTTAGCAGGTATCCCAGTTTGACTAGAAAAGAAGTTGGCAGGTAAGGTTAGGAATGTAAGTCTAGGAGCAACTTCAATAGTAGGATATTGGCAGAGTAGAGAGTCACTGAAACCTTGCAATAGGGAGGCTAGAGCATCTGTACCAAGAGATGAATCTGGGCCCAGTAGGTGGTGTGGTGGTTAGGGGCTGGACATTCCCACATGACTAACCATGGTTCAAGTCCTGGACCTGGTGACTTTCTTTCTTACTTTCCCTCTTTCTCTCTTTCTCTCTTTCTGGTCAAATTAAAATGAATTAATTAATAAATAGAATTAAATAATCCTAAAAATGTTAAAAAAAAAAAAGAGATGAATCTGCTAGGTGGTACTTTATAGTATGTTCATTCTACTCACTGGGGTTTATGCCTAAAGTCAGACTTGTGTTCATGGATATGTATATATCAGCTGCACTTAATATTGGCAATATTTAGATTAATTAAGTTCATTAGCAAATCAATAAAATGGGGGAAAAGCAACCACAGAAAGCAACCATGGATACCAGAGACAGTGTGGGAGGAGGATGGAACACAGCAGAGGGTGAGAGATAGGGAATCAACAATGGAAAAAAAAAAAAGCAAAATATACAGGAAACAAGAAATGGAGAATTATTTGTTGATGATAACATGTATGTTGATGTGTTTGACTGAGCCAATATACAGTGTATTCCGGATAGGAAATATCATTTTGTATGCTGTAATGATGTATAGTGAATGAATATAAATAAATAAATTTAAATTAAAAAAAAGAGAGAGATGAATCTAAAAATGAGGCCAAGTTGCTCTCTTCATTTTCAAGGGCTAATGAGAAAAGAACTAGTTCTGACTAAAGCATGAGTATGTGCCAAGTGAAGTCCAAATGACATCACAATAGTTCAAAAGAAGCGAAGCAAGAGAACTGAGCTACTGCAGAATGCACATAGGTAGTGTGGACAGTCAATGCAGAAGAACTGGGTCGGGGGTCAGTACCATGCTCAGAGAACAAAGCATGATTTAGTTCCAGAAAATCACCACCATCCTCCTTAAAATACTTTGAATTTTTTTTGTTTTGAATTTAACTTCTAAGCTTATTTTGGGTTTATAAGTATAATCTAACTACATTAGCTGCTTATTCCAAGTTTTATAGTTGCTTATGTAATGGAAATATATAACAGCAACTCTGAACGTCTTGGAGAATTTTTTTCCATATTTATTCATGTTAGAGAAATTCTGGTATGGTTGATTATACTTGCTTTATAGTTATGGAAAAGGAACTACAAAAAGGTGGCTAATAATTATAATAAAATTACTAAGTGTGAATACAAGCAATATTGTATTAAATATATTAGTACTAGGTAGTCTCCCTGCATTTCTTCACTTATGCCTTGCAACTGTGCTATATTGTAGGTGCTATTTGCTTTTCCTAGTTTGCTGATCAGGAAGCCTATATTTCATACGATTAAGATGTTTGACTAAAGTCACAAAGACCACAAACCTAGGGACTATGGTTGAAACCCACTTCTTTGTAACTACAGAGCATGAGCTCTTAACCACTTTGCTATATTGGCTTGACCTGGCCACACAAGTTGTAACTCAGCCAAATTTAGATTCAGGATCTCTTGACTTGTGGTCTAGCATATTTTTCACCAAGCCTCAAGCCTCCATTCTCTACAATTTTTTTGCAAGCTCACAGCTGAAGCTACAGAGGAGCTCAAGATTCAATTAGAAAGAAAAGTCATAATTAGGTGCAACTACTACATTAGAAGTTCAGAATACTTAACATATTTCCACTTTCATTTTGGGAAACCTTATGACTTTTCCTGGTATCCTGAGATATTTTAATTAGATATTTGACACGCCTTTATTTTTTCAATAGCACACACCAGATATTCGGGGTTTGGACCAGATATTGGTCCAATAAGTATTTGTTGGATGAATGAATGCATGAAAGTCTAGAAACTCTTCTCTACTTATGAATAGGTTGGATTTCAGAAGGCCATTTTCAAGTATATTTATATGTAAGTCCATAGCAATTAAACTGGATTTAAGAAGTATTTCTCAAAAATCCCCAGAAGTGTTTCCACTGAAGATGGGTATAATTCAGTCTTGTGAAACTTTTAAATTAGGTATATTTTTCTTTTTTAAGCAATTTAAAATCTATCAGACATCCTTTTTATTGGTTGTTTTGGCCTACATTGAAAACCTATTGAGGCAGTAACCCTTCCCTTTGATGATATCTGGTTTAAGTTACCTTATTTGATAAATCACAATATTAAATCAACTTTCTATATACTCAATACCTGCACCAATAGAACCAAACAGGGCAAGAGAAAACTCACATGGATTGCTTATTTAAATCTATGATCACCTATTTATTAACCCCAAAGGGAAAAATGGTAACTTTATAGAGAAGGACCCCCGTAGACATAATGTATCCTGTGGTATGATGCACTGAGAGACAACATTAATTATGCGGTATTCTTGCCAAAAATATGGGCCTGAACCTAAATTGCAAGGAAACAGACAAGCCCCAAATCAAGGGTCATCCCACTGACCTTTTCAAAAGCGTCAAGGTGACGAAAGACAGACTGAAGAACTGTCCCAGATTAAAGACGACTAAGGAGACATCCCAAATGGAATGTGGCATCAATTGGATCCTAGTCCAGGAAAAGTGAGACAACTAGTGAATAAGACTACTAATAGTAGCACTGGTATTAGTAGTAATTAGTACTTTTAGTAGTAATTAGTAATGAAATTAGTCAAATAATCTACTAAAGTTGATAAAGATCTGTAGTTTACTTAATAATGGTGGATCAATAATACTGGATATTGACAATTATACTATAGTTATGTACAATGCTAATATTTGGGGAAGTTGGATCATGGATACATGGTAATTCTTTTAACTTTTTTATACATTTTTTATAATTCTGAAAATATTTTCAAATTAAAAATTATTTAAAGGAATAATATTCTCAAAATTGTAATCACTAGACTTGAATATTGCTCAGCCGTCATGCCATATTCCCTAAATATTCCTTCTCCCAGACTCCTAGACAATTATCGTATGAACTGTCTTTTCTTTACAACCCTTCCACAGCTCTTCTAGAGCAGCCTCATTCATTGTGAGAGAGGGCAATGAGAAGAATTTCCACAGGTCCACCTCCCAGCACCTGTGATTGCTTCCTCATCTTCCTCTCCTGCTGCAGATGAGCCAGCCCTGCTCCTCCCCGTGGCTACTCAAGAAAATCGTTCCAGCAAATCTTCCCTCTGTGTCTCTTTGCTAGGTAATTTCTGAAATCATAGAATCTTGCTGTTATTTTTCCCAACTTGAGAACGAAACAAAACACAACATCTTGAGCCAACTTCCCCTTTCTGTTAGCTTCCTCAGTATTTCTCTTCTTCTTTTTATAAGAAGGTTTCTGAAATGTGTTTATAGATGCTGTCTCTAATTTCTTCCTTTTCAGTCTTTGGGGAACTATCCTAAAGGGATCTTGGCTTCACTCTTCCATCAAACTACCCTTACACGATTATTAGTGGCCTCCATATGTGTGCCTCCATGGTCAGTTAGTTCTCTGTCCTGTTCTTAAATGCTTGTCAGTAATTTTTTAGACTAACCCTTTTCGTCGTCGTCTTCTTCTTCTTCTTTTTTTTTTTTTTTGAGAGGTTTTTTACACTATAGGACGTGTGCGCTCACCAGACAGACAGAGAGAGACATAGAGACAGAAAGCGAGAAATCACCCCCCAGGGATGATGGTCACGCCGCAATCCCTTCTCCTCTATTCTCCTCTCAGGATCTTGGGCACGCACGCACACACGTCTGGTGTGAGTTTAAGCCACCGGCTCCGGGACTCGAACTGCGGTTGGCTACATGGGAGTCCAACGACATAACCATTATGCTAACTGCTGGTCCCATAACCTGATTTATCTTCTGCCTCTCAAGAAGCTCCTTCTTAGTATCCTTTGCTGGTCCCTTTTCATGTTCCCAGCCTCTTACATTGGAGTATCCCAGAGCTCAAAGTTTAGATACTCCATCAGAAGGATTATTTTAAAATATATATCAGATCTTAAAACTCCTGTGATTAGATCACCCTTCCTACAGTGACTTTCTATATCATCTGTAGTTAAAGCCAGCACCCTGTGTGATTAAGCCTCTCTAACATCATCTGCTAATACTCCACCCTTCATTTTCATTTCATCACATTGGTCTTCAAAATGAAAGTTACATGTCTTTCTCAGAGCCTTCACATTTGTTCCTTCTTTCTGGTATTCTCCTACCCCAAATATCTGCAGGGCTTGCTCTATTTTTACTCCCTCACTGTCAGCTCTTCTCTATATTTCTACTCAAATGTCACTTTCTTAGAAAGTCCTTTCTTGGTAACCCTATTCAGAATTTCAGTTCCACATCCTTCTCCCCCTTCCACCCCCAGAGTCCATGTACAGGCACACAATCTTCTAGTCCTCTTTCCTACTTTAAGATTTTTCTCCATAAAACACGTCACTACCTACTATATTATCCACTTTTCTTATATATTGTCTGTCTCTCCCAACTGAAATGTAAATTTTATAAGGTCAGGAACTTTTGTCTGCTTAGTGCACTGTTACATTCCCAATGCCTCTGATAGTACCTGAGGCATAGTAAGTACTCCATAATATTTGTTGAATGAATAAATGGATATGTAAATCTGCCCTGAGACTTCATCACAAACTTTGGTGAAACAAACTGTGACCCAATGAACTTATATATGTATTGTGACAACGTTCAGCAGAAAACCATGATATGTGAATTACCCAAATTCCTAGCTGCCTTCTGAATTAACACTAGGCATCCAACATTTACAATATCAAAGAATTTCCCCTAGTTTCATTTACAATGATGACGATGGAGACAATGAAATAGGTCAAGCCCATTTCAACATGTTCCATGATTAGTCATCAGCCTCAGTATTATTTTCACTGTCAATCCAACCATTCATCTTGTAGGTACCAGTTATGCATTCTATTATCACCATTCTTAGGTTTTTAAATGATCTCTTTTCTTTTTTCCATTAGGACTGGATGTTTTCTTTTAGATTCTTCCAACATTCCCAAACTTTTGCATTTATTATACACGATAAGGTTGATGTTTGTGAACCTCTGATGAATTCCTTATTTCTACATAAATATAGCAACTTGCCATAGACTATGTTGTAAATTAGTGGTATCTGGAAAAATCAGGTACAGATTAGCCTACATAGCATTTAATTTTTTTTTTAGAGGTTTTTGCTATAGGATGTGTGTGCTCACCAGAAAGACAGAGAGAAACAGAGACAGAAAGTGAGATATCACCCCCCAGGAGGGAAGGCCATGCCACGATACCTTCTCCTCCATTCTCCTCTCAGGATCTTGGTCATGAATGCACACGTGCCCTGCATGAGTTTAAGCTACCGGTCCGGGACTCAAACCATGGTCAACTACATGAGAGTCCAGCAACATAACCATAATGCTGATTGCTGGTCCCACATTTAATTATTTTTAAAGTTGTTGTCAGTACTTTAAAAACCAAATCATTTTTCACATATAATCCAGATTTACATAGGGACCACCAGTGATGTGGTGGTTAAGGCAGTGGAATCCCACATGGTCAACCTTGCAGTTTGATTCATAGACCCAAAGGCCCGTGAAAAACACACTGGGCCTGTGTACATGAGTGCCCAAATCCTGAGAGGAGACTAGAGAAGGGATTGTGGAGTGACCACCCCTCCATTGGGGGTACTTTCTCATTTTCTCCCTCTCTGTGGCAGATGCTCTATGGCAAATGTAAATAAATAAATAAATAAAAGAAGCAAAAGGCTAGGTTGTAGGTTGTCACCACCCAGACCATGAACTCCATAAAGGCAGGGTATGCCTGTCTTATCCACTGCTGTATTCTCGATGTCTATTTCAGTAGTTTGCAGAAAGTAGAATGAATGAGAAGTGAATGGATTAGATGCTTTAGTCATTGCAGGCTAAACAAGTTTAGAGATTTGCTAGGCGCTTTCAGGGTTTTGTTGATGGAAGCAGATCTTACACAATGATGAATTAGAAACAGGCCGTTAATATTCCTGTCTGGTTCAAGGGATTTCATTTTTAGCCATAATTCCTTCCCCCTGAATATGATTCTTCCCAAATGAACAGAATCTAAAGTGTGTGTGCCTCCCCCTTTATTGATATTTATCATTTACTGGGCATAGAGGAACAGGAACAAAATATAGTACTTTATTATTGAAATATTTTCATTTCAGTGCATGCCCCAAACTGATTAAATTAGTCCCTCTTTCTCCCCCTCTAAATTGTATATATCAGTCCTTAAACTTCTGTTCATTTACTTCTAACTCCTAGGGAGTTAACTCTAGGCCATAGTTTTAGTTTTATTTCCATAGCATTAGTTTTATCTTTGTGCTGATGAGGCTCGAATCTGTATCTCCTGCCCTGACCTGGCCCTATAGCTCTAGTTACAAACCTTACATTGTCCCCTGGTCAGCTTTCCTGAGCTATCTTAAGTGTCCCCTCAACCTCATTGCAGTTCAGTACATTTAAATTTCATCTTCCCTATTGCCACAGTTCTGTCCAGGGGATCACCTCTCCCTGAATTCCTTAGATGATTAACCTCCCAGTTATCCTTAACCCATCCTTCTCATTATCCTCAATAGACAGCCTCTGAAAATGCCTCTTATGTTTACTTTCTGCTCCCATTGCCCATTGCCACCACCCCAGGCCTGACAATTATTGCCTCACCCCTTGTCCACAGCTATCGTGTCTTAACTCTTCTTGTTTCCAGCCACTCTCCTTCCATCCCAGTTCTTTACCAGGCTAATATTCTCAGCTAGTCAATTTTACCATTCCACTTTCTAATCTAATTTCCAGTGATTCTTTTTATGTATATTTGTTTTGTGTCTTTTTTTAACAGTAAATACCTGCTTATTACATAAATACTAAGGGCAATTAAAATAAGGAAGCTGTGTCATGTGAATTCACTGAATTCATGTTGACTATCCTTTGGCCCAGGATGTAGAGAATTAGCAGCTGATTCATATATCTATTTACAGAATGGAGAACTTTACCAGAAATATTTTTATATTGCATCTGCAAATAAATAGTAAAGACAAAGACTTATCTTCTGGGCTTCAGTTTCTTAAAATAGAGAAAATGCCACCTATATCTTGGGTTTGCTAGAGTGTTAAGTAGGTGTTGACTAGAGGTGTTAAGATGCCCACCACGGGGCATCTAGTAGATGTAAAATAAATTCTACTTGAGTTTTGATATAAAAATATTGAATTTGGTGACATAATGAAATATTGCAGTATTTTATATAAATCATAATTTACAAAACTTGGATTCACCTGTAATTTGGCATTATTAGGACCTCTGTGTTAGGTGTGTTAACACTTATTAGTTCTCTCATTTATTCTTCAAAGTAACCAGTATAGGTGGTATAATGTTTTCTCCGATATATATATGATTTTAGCTGCAGGAAGGGAAACTTATCTTACCCCAGATCCATCAGCATACACTGTCTCTGAGATTTCTAATTCCAGATTTGCTTTTCCTTTGTACCATGATCTTCAAATATATCTCTTATCAAATTTTTTCATTTATCTACTTTTTTGCTTTGTAATCAGTATATTAAGGAGACATTCATACATTTCAAGCATTGCTTAAATTCTGTTAATCCAGATTTAAGCATGTGAATATATGATGACTTTAAAACACACAATTAAAGCTATTCATCATAATCTGCTATCCTACCAACATTTGCGGCATGAGTTAAATGGTTTAAAGTAAACCTGTAATACCTAATAAACACCTTTCTATATCACACCTGCAAATTACTTCTCCATGTAAAGGTTGTTTCACTTTGTAAGTTACCCAACTCCAGAAGTCACTACTCGGGGACTTTTCTTGGTCTAAAGAGAAGGAGGGTGGGGGGAGGTGGGAGTAACCAGAACTGGTCACATATACATTATTCTAGACGTGTAAGCCCTCAAGAAGCAGCACGTTATGATAAACCGCTTTAGAAGGGTGCCATTTCTATCACTGATGTCACAGGCTAAATTAAATATTATGCCATCCATTTTCAAGGTGAGGCAATAGAATAAATACAGAAGCATCACGATGAGTCTCACACAGTACAAATAACTATACAGGCTAACACACACTTTCCTACTAATTGTTTTTTCCTCCTTCTGATTGCCAGTTAAATACAGGATTTTAATTTCATAGCTTGACAATGAGGGGTCATGCATAGAAGTCAATAAATACATCTAGCATTTCAGTCTAAGCTCATCCATGTACATAGCTGAAATCGATGACAAGGAATGGCCTAACAAATGCTAGGGGAACTTCATAGTTTCTACAGCAGTTAAAACTGCATCTTGTACACTGAAATCATCATACATACAGGGCAAAGTCAGAGCTTTTATATTGGCATTTATTCTTCATTTAACTTTTAAAACACTACTATAGTTAAGTATTAAAGCAAAAACAATAGCAAATAGTGAGCATATTATGATTATAGTCCTTCACTCATTCACTACTGCATGTAAAATGCTAGCACTAAGTATTATTTATTGATCCCATTAAGAGATTTGACACTGAACACCACATTGGGAATGATATACATCCTCCTCATATGCTTCTCCACTGTAAGGGTGCTCTTTCCTGATTTGGATGGATAACCAGTTCTACCTGGTCCATTTCATCGATCTCTTCTGCTTCCTTCCTCTCAGGTAGAAGTTTTTACAGCAAAGAGAGTTCAGAAAGGGGACAGAAAGCCATTCTCGGGGAAGTTTACCTTAAATTCAACGATTAGGCAACTCTTTTCATATGTTCTATGATAAATTGGCATGCCTTCATTTAACACACACTTGCTATCTCCATGCTTGATAATCTGACCTGGATAAAACGTGATGACTATGGTTTGGTTGTCAAGAGTGGAAATTGGCTTTTGGAAGCCACACAATGCTTCAACCAGTTGAATATCTATACACATGAAAAGGTCTTCTCCTCATCTACTAAAAACAGCAT
The DNA here is from genome assembly GCF_000334495.1 of Tupaia belangeri chinensis. Lineage (NCBI taxonomy): Eukaryota > Metazoa > Chordata > Mammalia > Scandentia > Tupaiidae > Tupaia > Tupaia belangeri. Next base: position 117,094 of record NW_006202061.1, read on the forward strand.
GATCTTTCTGATCTAGTTTAATAATATTATCTCCTGGCTCCAGTCCTGATTCTTGATCTCCTTCACCATGCAATGTTACCTTCTGACCATCTTTCATACCTTTGTCAATATGAACTTCTAGAATCTTCTTCTCTTGAACTATCTTCCTTTCTTTGCAACTTTTACATCTATCTTTAGAACTGATCCATTCCCCCTGGCCTTGGCACTCCATGCATACAGACTGAATTTGCTGTACCATTCCAGGTCCTGTCTGATGAATTCTTATTTGCATTCCAGTACCTTCACAATTGGGACAGCACTCTACTGCTTCTTTCTTACCACCTCAGCCTTCACATTTGTCATAAATCACATTCTTCTGCAGGGCCAGTTTTGTGGTTGCACCATTATATAAATTTTATAAGGTTACTGACAGCTGGTATACAACATTTTTACCTCTTCTTTCTCTCTGCATCCTTCCTCCTCCTCCAAAAGACGTATCAAACATGTCCTTTGGGGAGCCGAATCCACCACCTGCTCCACCTTTTTTAATTGCCTGCTCTCCTTCTTTGTCATATAATTCCCCCTTCTTCACATTAGAGAGAACTTCATAAGCTTGAGAAATCTGCCTAAACTTTACATCTTCATTTGGATTCTTTTTTTTTTTTTTGAGAGGTTTTTGCTATAGGGTGCATGTGCTCACCAGACAGACAGAGAGAGACAGAGAGACAGAAAGCGAGAAATCACCCCCCCAAGGGGGATGATCACGCTCCAATCCCTTCTCCTCCATTCTCCTCTTGGGATCTTGGGCACACACGCACACGCGCCTGGCGTGAGTTTTAAGCCACCGGGTCTGGGACTTGAACCGCAGTTGACTATGTGAGAGTCCAGCGACATAGCCATTACACTAACTACTGGTTCCCTCCTTCATTTGGATTCTTATCAGGATGGTACTTCAAGGCCAATTGCCTATAAGCCTTCTTCAGTTCTTCCTGGGTGGCATTGGGCTTGACCCTCCCCCCAAACCATCATAGTAAGTCGTTTCCTTCTTTCTTTTTTTTTTAAAGAGCAATTTTTCCTATAGGGCACATGGGCTCCCTAGAGAGACAGAGAGAAAGCAAGAAATCACCCCCGGGGGGATGGCCACACTACAATACCTTTTCTTCCATTCTCTTCCCAGGATCTTGGATATGCACGCACATGTGCCTGGTGTGAGTTTCAAGCCAACAGGTCCAGGACTTGAACTATGGTCGACTATATGGTAGTCCAGCAATGTAATCATTATGCCATCTGCTAGTCCCAGTTGTTTCTTTCACCATTTTCTACAGCCAGTGAGCAGACTGCTGCCAGTGTTGGGGAGCAGGAAGGTATGCCGAACTGTGTGGGCAGCTTAGCCACACCTCAGCTTCTGATTGAGTGTTCTAGAAAGTTCTGTTTCATTTGTTTACATTATTCAGGGCTAATAACTTTATGTTTTTGCTCTTATACTGAAATACTTGATTCTTTTCCTTTTATTTTCTGTTATTCTTTTAAATTCTACTTATTTTAAAATATTTGTCCCTATATTTGTGTTCTTGGTGTTTGGGAAAGTCTTAAACATAGTCTTAGCAACATAACATTTGCTTACAAATGTTGAGAAAATACTGTATTTGCACCGTGGGAACTAAAGGTAAGAAGCATGTGTTCATTTTAGCTTGTGTCTATTTCAGTGATTCTGTTAATAGAAATGGATTGTAAAACATCAGTGAGTATCTAGGGGGTTGTTAGAGCTATAAGTATGTGAGTTTTCTACTTTTGAAATAGTTGTGACCTGCATTGTTTGCCAAATTCCACTTTTTAATACTTAGGATTACTGCAGATATAACATTTTTATGTGCTTGATATTTTATGAAAATAAAGTTTATGGCTATGAACTGCTCTCTTTCATTTATGATCTTCCCGACAATAATAACTATAATGAGGTTTAGCCCGTGCCCTAGTGCTTAAGGGAGCTGGATCCCAAATGGCTGGCCACACAGTTTGAGTCTTGAACCCAGAAGTTTGAAAAACAAGCCAGGCATGTGTGTATGCATACCCAAAATCCCAAAAGGAAGGAGAAATGGAAAAGAGATCGCAAGCGTGAGCATGCCCCATGCAGGGTGTTTTCTCCCTCTCCCTCTGTTTCCCTGCTTCTCTCTCTGGAAAGCACAACTGTCCTCTGACAAATTAAAAGGTATAAACAAATAGGGACCAGCATATGGCATAATGGTTACTTCGCTGGACTCCCATGTAGTTGACTGCAATACAAGTCCTGGACCCGGTGCCTTGAAACTCATTCCAGGCACGTATGCGTGCATGCCCAAGATCCCAAGAGGAGAATGAAGGAGAATGAAATCACCCTGGGTGGGGGGGTGGGGGGGTGGGATTATTTCTCATTTTCAATCTCTCTGTCTTTCTCCATCTGTCCGACGAGCACATGCACCCTATAGCAAAAATCTCTCTCTAAAACAAGACAAAACAAAAAAAAGACTAAAAAACCCTATAATTATCTTTAATTACACTGTTATCAAAATAGATACTAAAATTAGTACTGAACATAAATAAGTCAACATTTATATTATAGCTGCATATATTAATTCTCTGGAAGATTTATCATATGAGTGAATTTTAGACTTATATTTAAAACATTTGATGATTTTGCTCTTTGGTTCTACTTTTAAATAACATATTGTTTATAGAATCAATTTGCCTTATCAACTAAACAAATATGTACTGAATTTTTTCTATCTGCAGTGCCCCATGTCAGTGCCCTGAGAGAGGGTACACCTCCTGTAATCCAGAAGCTGACATGTCAGCTGGGAGATGTGCACACATCCCACCCTGTTTATGTGCACTGGCTCCTCTGAAATGACACCCATCATTCTCTGTACCCTTCTTTGCATAATCAGCTTCTATACATTTCTCAAGGTCCAGTTATATATCATCTACTTTTATTTTTTAATTGGCAAATAAAAGTTATATATATTTATGGGCTACAACATGAGATTTTGAAAAGTCCATACTTGGAATGATTATGTCAAGTTAACATAGCCATCACCTCACATATTTACCATTTTTTTATGGATAGAACATTTAAAAGCTACTCCATTAACAGTTTTCAAGCATACAGTACATTGTCATTTACTATAATCACCATGCTCTACAATAGGTTTCATTTATTTCACTGAACTGAAATTTTCTATCCTATAACCATATCTTCATTTCTATTTCCCCCTAGTCTCTGACTAGTCTCTACTTCTGTAAGCTCTACTTCTTTTAAATTCCACATATCTTTCAGATCATGCAGCATTTGTCTTTCTGCGCCTGGCTTATTCTACTTAACATAATGTCCTCAAGTTTATCTATCTTGTTACAAATGACAGGATTTCCTTCTTTTTCAAAGGTGAGTAGTATTCCATGTATATATACCACATTTTCTTCATCCATTCACCTGTTAATGGATACTTAGGTTGATTCTGTATCTTGGCTATTGTGAACAGTACTTGGAACATGGGAATATAGCTATCTCTTCAACATGTTTATTTCATTTCCTTTGGATATTTACCCAGAAGTGGTATTGCTGTATCATACACTAGTTCTATTTTTAAAACATTTGAGGAACTTTATACTATTGTCCATAATGGCTGTACCAATTTACATTTTCTTCTACAGTGGGGAAGTTTTCCCTTTTTCTACATCCCAATCAACACTGTTATCTTCTGTCTTTTTTATAAAGCCATTCTATCACATGTGAGCTGATATCACATTGTGGTTATAGCTACACACCTTTTAGGATGTCTTCCTACCTTCCACCCACCCTCTACATCACTCTATGTCAGGGTTTCCCACAGGGTATTGTAATTGTTAGTATGTGTGATAACCTCCCAGATTGCAAACTCCTTGAGCTTATGGGTCGGAGTCTTTGTTTTTTAAGGTTTTTTTCCCCCTTTTATTATAACAGAGGATGTGTGCATGCATGAGACAGAGAGAGAGAGAGAGAGAGAGAGAGAGAACCTCCCGTTTAGCCTGATCAGACTGCAGTTTTTTTCCCTTCAATTCTCCATATTGAGATTGAGACACTTAGTTTTTTTGTTTTGTTTTGTTTTGTTTTCTTTTTTTTTTTTTTTTTGAGAGATTTTCACTGTAGGGCGCGTGCACTCGCCAGACAGACAGAGAGAGACATAGAGACAGAAAGCGAGAAATCACCCCCCCAGGGGGGATGGTCACGCCGCAATCCCTTCTCCTCCATTCTCCTCTCGGGATCTTGGGCACGCACGCACACGCGCCCGGCGTGAGTTTTAAGCCACCGGGTCCGGGACACGAACTGCGGTCGACTACGTGGGAGTCCAGCGACACAGCCATTACGCTAACTGCTGGTTCCCTTGTTTTGTTTTGTTTTGAGGGCTCGACACATAGTATGTTCCTAATAAGACTTGATGAATGAGCAAAGATATTACAAACATAGATACACAGTCATAAAGATAAATTGACCAAAAAAAGGTGACATACAATAAATGTCATGAATGCTTTGCAAAGATGTACTCTAAGTTATGGGAGGAAAAGAAAGACTTAGATTGATGGTCAAAGAAGAATTCATGACTTCGTGGAATTTCAAAATAGAATTGCTCATTTTCTAATTAAGTGCTAGTAAGTATTCAGGGAGAAGAAGATTTGGGAAAAGGAAAAGATGTTAAAAGTGTTGATTGTTGCCTAAAGGCAACGACATTGAAGACCAAATGCAGACCAGTTTCAAAGAGTGATGAGAAGAGCAACCTAATAAAGACTGGGTGAAAATTAGTGAATGAAGTAACACGTCCTAGCCCAGTGAAGGTGGCATGTGCTATTAAGATGTTCACAGGCTGAGAACACATGGGAAGCCCCGGTTTGAATCTTAGTCCAACCCAAAGACCTGATACTGGCATGCACCTCTAGTCCCATAAACTTGGGGAGATTGCAGCGAAAAGACTGTGAGCTCAAGACCTGGCAACATGGTGATACTCTGCCTGAAAAAAAGTTGGATATAGGTCTCAGCTGGGAACCCAATGCAGGATTGCATGAACAAGACCCTATATTAAAAGAAAACCATCATGGGCCAGCAGGTGGCATGGTATTTAAGGGTCTGGACTCCCACATGGCCGACCATGGTTCATGTCCTGGACCAGGTGGTTTGTTTTCTTACTTTTTCTCTGACTATCTTTGTCTTTTTCTGTTGAATACATGTGCCTTATAGCAAACTAATAATAATAAATAAATAACTTTTAAAAAGAAAAGAAAAAGAAAACATTGAGAAGGGGGCAGCCATAGCCCCCTATGTTAAGGGAGTTGGATTCCACATGAGTGACCACAGTCTGAATCACAGCCTTAGCATCTCAGAAAACATCCCAGGTGCATGTGTGTGCATGTCCCAAATCCCAACAGGATAGAGAAATGGAGGAGATAGGATTATGGCATGACCACTCCCCATTGAGAAGGTGCTTTCTCTTCTTTGTTTCTCTCTAGCAAGTGTACACAGCTTCTAGAACTTAAAAAAATGTAAAGATTATATTTCCAAAATTTATAGTCCTTCTTTTGAAACCACTCCTCCAGAGTTCCCTGTGTCATTGAATGGGACTACTCTCTACCAGCCAGTTTCCCATTCAGAAATTGAGTCAGTTCTAGAGTCCTTCTTCTACTTTATTCAATCTCTTTCTTCCTCTATAGTCAGTCAGTTCTTTCTTGTTCTTTCTGTCTATCAAGTGTCTCTTTTTCCTATTGCCACCAACATCCCTTTATACTCAGCTGAAGACAAAGGCCTCTGAGATGATCTGGTCTTTATTCTCCTCACCCTTGCTCTAGTCTTGCTCTAATCCTCATTCTTCTCACTGGACCTAGGGGAATTGTTTTCAACATAGGTCCAGTTGCATCACTTTCCTTTAAGACTTTGTTTTAAATTGCGTCACACCAAAAAATGTTCTAAATCCCATTGTCTACAGATGATCCCTTATTTGGAATTAGGGTGTCTATAGATGATCAAATTAAGATGAGATCATAAGAACAGGCCCTACTTCTTCTTTTAAAATGGGGAAATTTGGACACAGATGTATATAAAAAGGCAAAAAATGGGTGATGTTTTTGTAAGCTAAGGATGACCAAGATTGCCAGAAAATCACCAAAATCTAGGAAAAAGGCATGGGACAAATCTTTCATGACTCTCAGAACGGATAATCCCACCTTAGTTTATTTTAAACTTCTAACCTTTAAAACTTAAGACAATACATTTCTGTTATTTTAAAGCACATTGTTTGTGGTAATTAGTTATGATAGCTCTATGAAACTAATGCAGATCATAAAATAGCCCCCTATTGCTTACAGGGTGTGATAGCTAATTTTATGTGTCAACTTTATTAGACCATAGGGTGCACAGATATTTGGTCAAACATAGTACTGGGGGTTTTGGTGACAATGTTTTGGATGAAGTTAGCACTTCAGTTGGTAAACTGAGGAAAGCAGATGGCTCTCCTTCATGTGGGTGATCTTCATTCAATCAGTTTAAGGCCCAAATAGTAATAGAATGAAAAGATTGACCCACTTCCGTATAACAGAAAATTCTTTCTGAATGACTGCCTTCAAACTGAGATACCAGATTTTCCTCCTTTGGACTCAAGGTGAAACATTTGCTTACCTAGATCTCTAGTTTACTGAATCACCCTAAAGATTTTGAGGCTTGTCAGCCTCGATAATGTTGTAAGCCCATTCCTTATAATAAATAAATAAATAAACAAACATATATATATATATGTAGTATATGTGTGTGTATATATATGCATACACACATACATGCATACATACATATATGTGTGTATGTATACATACATATATATATGTATACACACACATACATGCCTACATACACATCCCATTATTCTTTTCTTCTGGAAAACCCCTATTAATACATGATCTAACAATGAGCTGTTCTCTGCTAAATTTTCCAGCTTTTCTCTTTCTTTATATTTCTCAAACAACTTCATACTCTTCACTTCAGTAATATCCAGATTTTGTCAATTTTTTAAAATTGCCAGATGCATATGTACTCGCCAGAGAAAAACAAGAGACAGAGTAAGCACTTCCCAATGAGACATGGTGACGCCACAATCCCTTTTCCATTTCTTCATCCTATTGGGATTTGGGGCATGCATGCACATGCACTGGAGCATTTTTCAAGAGCAGGATTTGAACTGTGGTCAGTCATGTGGGATTTGGCTCCCTTGACCACCGGGTTATGGGTCCACCCCATTTTTCAGGTTCTTGACGTACCTTGCTACATCTCACCTGTGATCTTTCATATGCCAATTCCTTCTGCTTAGAGTACATTTCCACCATTCCTTTCCATTTCATCTTTCAAATATCAGCTTAATCTTCTTTACTAGTTTACTCAACATTTTCAAAATGTTAGGTACAGCGTTTAGAAGCTGACAAAATGAACACTTCCTTGACCTCATATACTTGCAAACCTAGGAGAGAACAGTATCAAGAAATGTCAACAGAATGTTAAACACCATGAAACAGATGGACTGTGAAAAGTGTTTTAGCACACCTGACAAAGCTGAACCTCAAGCTTATAATGACAGGAACCAAGAAGAAGTAATTCAGATGACACCAGGGACACTTAGCAGAGCTCAAGACTCTGAGGCTCTAGCTACTTTGAAGACAGGGGTGTATGTAAAGCTGAAAAGTAGAATTGGTAGAAATATTATATAAATAGCAATAAGACAATCTCTACCCCATCCTGACCCTTATCTTTCTATCAAAGAGAAATTCAGAAATAAAGAAAGTTTTTGTCTATTACTATGGTTTGAATGTCTATCCCCTCCAAAACTCATATGACAGTATTAGTGGGACCTTTAGGAAGTGATTAGGTCATAAGGACTCTTCTCTCATGGGCAGGATTAATGCCAATAAAAAAGAATGAGTTTGCCCTCTCTTGCCATCTCACTTCCTTGCCCTCTGCCATGTCATGACACAGTAACAATGCTCTTACTAGATTTTCCAGCCTCCATAACTGAAAGCCAATAAATCTCTGTTCATTTAAACAGAGATATAAATTACCCAGCCTGTCATATTCTGTTACATTATCACAAAATGGACTAAGACACAAATTTAAACAATGTTGTAAGCCCATTCCTTATAATAAATAAATAAATAAACAAACATATATATATATATGTAGTATATGTGTGTGTATATATATGCATACACACATACATGCATACATACATATATGTGTGTATGTATACATACATATATATATGTATACACACACATACATGCCTACATACACATCCCATTATTCTTTTCTTCTGGAAAACCCCTATTAATACATGATCTAACAATGAGCTGTTCTCTGCTAAATTTTCCAGCTTTTCTCTTTCTTTATATTTCTCAAACAACTTCATACTCTTCACTTCAGTAATATCCAGATTTTGTCAATTTTTTAAAATTGCCAGATGCATATGTACTCGCCAGAGAAAAACAAGAGACAGAGTAAGCACTTCCCAATGAGACATGGTGACGCCACAATCCCTTTTCCATTTCTTCATCCTATTGGGATTTGGGGCATGCATGCACATGCACTGGAGCATTTTTCAAGAGCAGGATTTGAACTGTGGTCAGTCATGTGGGATTTGGCTCCCTTGACCACCGGGTTATGGGTCCACCCCATTTTTCAGGTTCTTGACGTACCTTGCTACATCTCACCTGTGATCTTTCATATGCCAATTCCTTCTGCTTAGAGTACATTTCCACCATTCCTTTCCATTTCATCTTTCAAATATCAGATTAATCTTCTTTACTAGTTTACTCAACATTTTCAAAATGTTAGGTACAGCGTTTAGAAGCTGACAAAATGAACACTTCCTTGACCTCATATACTTGCAAACCTAGGAGAGAACAGTATCAAGAAATGTCAACAGAATGTTAAACACCATGAAACAGATGGACTGTGAAAAGTGTTTTAGCACACCTGACAAAGCTGAACCTCAAGCTTATAATGACAGGAACCAAGAAGAAGTAATTCAGATGACACCAGGGACACTTAGCAGAGCTCAAGACTCTGAGGCTCTAGCTACTTTGAAGACAGGGGTGTATGTAAAGCTGAAAAGTAGAATTGGTAGAAATATTATATAAATAGCAATAAGACAATCTCTACCCCATCCTGACCCTTATCTTTCTATCAAAGAGAAATTCAGAAATAAAGAAAGTTTTTGTCTATTACTATGGTTTGAATGTCTATCCCCTCCAAAACTCATATGACAGTATTAGTGGGACCTTTAGGAAGTGATTAGGTCATAAGGACTCTTCTCTCATGGGCAGGATTAATGCCAATAAAAAAGAATGAGTTTGCCCTCTCTTGCCATCTCACTTCCTTGCCCTCTGCCATGTCATGACACAGTAACAATGCTCTTACTAGATTTTCCAGCCTCCATAACTGAAAGCCAATAAATCTCTGTTCATTTAAACAGAGATATAAATTACCCAGCCTGTCATATTCTGTTACATTATCACAAAATGGACTAAGACACAAATTTAAACAATAATAGCAGAAATAAAACATTCAATAGAAATTTTGAAGAAAATATTGAAAAATGTTCTCTGACAATAGAACAGGAAGGCCAAAAGGCATAAAATAGGCAGAAAGCAATTGTATTGACCCAAAAAGCACAACATTAAAATAAAATGGAGGGAAAACATAAAAAAATAGAAAAAATAAAAGAGAGAGACAGAAA
>NW_006202061.1:126860-151851 GCF_000334495.1 Tupaia belangeri chinensis
GAGAGTGTACCCAAACCACAAATTTTGACTTTCCAGAATAAAGGAGACAACTACGTACCTAGATATTGGATAAAAACAGACCTATGCTAAGACATAGCATCAGAAAATTTCAGAACACCAGGCATAAAAAAACAAATCCTGAAAACATTTATGGAAAATAAAATTAATTAATTAGTTAATTTAAAAAAAAAAAAACATGCAAGGGACCATAAATCAGAATGGTACCAGACTTCTCAATGGCAACACTGGAACTTAGAATATACTGCAACAATTCCTTCAGAATTCTGAGAGAAAATGATTTTCAGTGGACTTTCAAGAATGGGAGTAGACTAGACATGTTTTTGCTTATAAAACATCTTAAATTTATGTCCCATGCACTCTTTCTCAGGAATTTACTAGAGGATGTGCTTATTAAAATGAAAGTGGAGGTGTGTGGAAAGTGGAAGGTATGTTGTCTAGAAATAGGAGATCCAACCCAGGGGTAGGGGAAGGGACTCTCCAGGGTGATTATGAAGAGAGCCTTCTAGATGGCAGCTGGGCATCTATACCATATAGGAAGACAAAGAACTCTGGGAAAGATGCCACCAAGGAGAAAAGGGAAAATGAATTTACTTTTTGCTGTTTTTATTGTATTTTAACTGAATTAGAAAGCTTAGTAAAGAACAAGTACATAGAAACCTACCAAACAAAAGCAAGATGGAAAAATATAGTGTACTACATAAACTCAGTTATGAATATTTGGATAGTAATTGTAAAAACTGAGCATTGATTTAACTCAAAGGTGTTATAAACCATCTTAGAGAATGACGGGAGGGCTGGGGAATACATATAATTGGGAGGCAGGAGGTAAGAGAGTCAAATCCTCATCTCCCAAACAGGAAGTAAAACAAACAAACAAAGAAAAACCCTCTATATCTAGATAAATATACATTTAAACTCAAACAATCAAGGTATAGTGTAAGCATAGCATTTAGAACTATGGAGCCAAATAGCTAAAACTATTGAAAATATTGTTTCTGAGGAATGGGAATCAGAGTAAGGAAGGAGTATGTCCGGAGACAGGTGCTTTATGATAAGCCTTCAAGTAATATTTGTCTTCTAAAGCTATATACATGTATTACTTTGATTTAAAAATTAGAGAAAACGTATATCCATACGAAAATGCGCACAGAAATCATCACAGCAGCACTATTCATAACATCAAAAAGTAGAAATAATTCAAATGTCTATCAACTGACAAATGCATAAATAAAATGTAATGTATTCATACAATGGAATTTCATTTTTCTATTAAAAATAGTGCAGTACTGGGGCCAGCAGGTGATGTGGTGATTAAGGTACTGGATTATCACATGGATAACCACAGTTCAAGTCCCAGATCTGACAGCTTGAAAATCACACTGGGTGTGTGTGCTCAAAATTCTGAGAGGAGAATGGAGGCAAAGGGATTGTGGTATGGCCATCCCCTGTGGGGAGTGATGTCTCACTTTTACTCTCTTTGCCTCTGTCACAAGAACACACTCTATGGTAAAAACCTAAATAAGTAAATAAATAAAATAGTGCAGTACTGATGTATGCTGCAGCTAAAGCACAAATGGGTCTAGAAAACATGCTAAGGGACAGGAGCTATCACAAAAGACCACATATTGTATGATCCTATTTATATGAAATGTCAAGAATGGGTAATAGAGACAGAAAATAAACTAGTGGTTGCCTATAGCAAGGGACTTGACAAGTTTTCTTTATAGGGTCATAAAAGTGTTCTGGAATTATATAGTGTAATTGTGCAACTGTTCATATATTAAAACTACTGAATCGTACACTTTTAAAATGTAAATTTTGTAGTATATGAATTACATCTCAATAAAGCTGTTACTAAAATATTGAAGAAAAAACAAAAATAGTGCCTTATTCATAGGGTTGTTGTGAGAAACAAATGAAATAATATATGGGACCAGCAGCAAGCGTAATGGCTACGTCACTGAACTCCCATGTAGCCAACTGTGGTTCGAGTTCTGGACCAGGTGGCTTAAACTCATTCCGGGTGTGTGTGCGGGCATGCCCAAGATCCCGAGAGGAGAATGGAGGAGAGAAGGGATTGCGGCGTGACCATCCCCCCTAAGGGGTGATTTCTCACTTTCTATCTCTCTGTCTCTGTCTTTCTGGTGAACGCACGCACCCTATAGCAAAAACCTCTACAAAAAAAAAAAAAAAAAGAAATAATGTATGAAAAGTCTAGAGCCTGATATATATATTAAAAAACTACTTATATTTATATACCATTTGCTATGTGCCAGAAACTCAGTTCTAAGTTCTCTACCTAAAGCAGTTCACTTAAGTCTCTAAACAACTGTACAGAGTAGACATTATCCTTACTCCCATTTTCTAGATACACAAACTGAGGCCAGTAAAATTAAATAATTTGCCCAAGGTCACACAATGAGCACAGCAATAGAACTGGGATTTGACCCCCTCGTAACTGGGTCAGTATCTTTATCCTTAATCACTCTGCCATGCTTCCTCAGTGTCGTTAGTGCTATGTGCCCATGGGCATTCTGCTCTGCTTTTCTTTTTCTTTTTCTTTTTTTTTTGCCAGCTCCCAGAAGTTTATTAGCATGATTAAAAACATTTTCTTGAGTAACAACAGAATTTCTAAATATCAGTGACTATCCTTATAACCAATATTTGGAATTGAATGAACAGCATATTGCCAGTATTCATTTTTGTTTGTTTGTTTGTTTGCTTGTTTTAGGTTTTTGCCATAGGGTGCATGTGCTCACTAGAGAGAGAGGGGGAGGGAAAATGAGAGATCACCCCTGGGGGAATGGCCACAATGCAATCCCTTCTCCTCTATTCTCCTCTCGGGATTTTGAAAACACACGCACATGCACCCTGTGTGATTTTCAGGCCATTGGGTCTGGGATTCAAAGAACAGTCTTCCACATGGGAGTCCAGGGTCCTAACCACCATGCCTCCTGCTAGCCCTGCCAGTCTTCATTTTATTAACAAGAATCCACTTACTGATTCCATGAAGTCATGACTATCACTTTGTCTGGGAATAGACTCTACTGCAATTAAGTATAAAAAATATCTTCCATCACTTGCTTTTTTTTTACTTATCTGTGACCTCACCCATAATGGACTTTCTAGAAGGGCAGAGACTAACCATCTTGATTAGTCTTCATTCCCTGCTCTTATGTGAAAGGAAAGAGCCTCAGAATGAAATAAAGGCGTTTTTCTCTTTGTATTATTCCTGCTAATGCCGGAGGAAGTGGAGGGAGCATAAGAGATTAAAGATGCTAGCAAAACGTGTGATAGTTGACAAAGTAAGGTATGTAAGGAAGTAGAAGGTAAGATTAAGATTATAATGAAGAACTGTTGACCTTGAAAAGAAGGGATACTATATCCTCCATTAAAACAGAAAGAGAAAGAAAAGATAGGCCTTGTGAAAGCAGAGCTCAAACCAGGTGGATTTGGATTGCACACTCAATAATGGCCAGCAGAGGAATCTTGGGCCAGGAGAGTGTGGGCGGGTGGAATGGGAGATTCAGGCAAGATGGGAGAGTTTAGAGTACATGCCTAACATTTTAAGGTCTGTGCGCTCTTTAATAATAGGATGAATAATATGGTAGGCTCTTTTCCTTAAAAATGGTACATACACAAAATCATTGCATAGAAGATTAGGGGTCCATGGACTCAGGGAAGAGAATGCCTGCTCTCAGGAATTCACGCAATCGAATAGACATATTTCTGAGAAGTAACACAAGTCAAGCAGCTCAATTTTATAGATTTCCAAGTCTATGTTACTATGACTTTCTTAAGCAGCAGTCAGAGGCTCTGGAGTAGCAGGGGATCTGATATGAGGGTCTGAGGGCCTCAGAGCAGTGCCAGGGGTACGCTGAAGTCAGGGAGGGCAAAAGGGCTTGAAGTAAGGCAAAGCATTGGCCCATGAAGTGGGAGAAGTAGCGGGAGAGGCATGTGGAGCACGGATGGGGGGTGTTTAGGAGAGATTCACGCTGGGTGTAGGCCATGAAAGGGAGCGTTGTCTGTGCAAATGACAAAGCAATGCTAAAACCAAAAGGCAGTCTTCTGTTTATTATCACGGTAAACAAGCATTTTAAAACACTGACAATGACAAAATACTCCTCTCTGACAAAGCCTTGGTCTAAGACTTCCACAATTGCTTGTATCTGGGTAGACTGGTACCACTGAGAGGCAGATGAAGAGATTAAGACTGAGGGAGTAGGGCAGGGCTTCAAAGAGTGCAGTCCAGGATGTGGCTGTGGGGCTGGTGGGTGGCTGACGTGGCGTCAAAGTTGACTTGGTGCTAACGCAGAGAAGGGCTCCGTCTCCTGGGTGATTGAAAGCAGCACTCAGTTCAATGGCTTTCATCTTCGATAATTGAGACATTATCTAGAATCCTGAGTGCTTTCTTTTTCTTTTCTTTTCTTTCTTTCTTTTTCTTTTTCTTTTTTTTTTTACTTAAATCAACTGCTAATCATAACTGTATATTACACTGTCTTTGAATGTCAACTTTGCTCAAATCCGGTTCAGTATCACACTGCCTTTTTCACCCCTCTCTTATGAATGCATTTATATACTTACATGTCTTTTTCACCACTGTACTTTGTACTCCTAGAAAGCAATGATTGTCTTAATAATTTCTGAATCACCAGTTCAAGTAGGCACTCTACCACTTGAGCCAATGCACAAACATATTTTTCTTTCCTTTATAGATTACCCAGAAGACCAGACACCAGTAGATACAGAATGCTGCCGCTTTCCTACTCCCAGGTAAAAGAAATGAGTGTCTATTCCTCTTTATGAAGTGTTCCATGGGATATGGAACCAGGTTAGGAAGATCCACAGATATTGCTCATCTCTTCCTTAAGATTATCTGGACATTCCCTGTGAAGTCCTGCTGCAGAGACCTGAGTGAAGACTGTTTCCACCACAGCGGAATTCACCAGTATTGTGTTGCTGGGCAGGTGTGATCAGCACTTAACAGCAATGCATCTATGTCCCTCTGGTGTTCTTAGAAAATTTAGGTGATTTTTGAAATATCTCTGCAATTTTTTAATTGAAAGTAATTATGGTGCCAGCTGGTGGCCTGGTGGTTAAAGTGGCTCTATCCCACATAGCTGATTATATGGTTTAAATCCCAGACTCAAAAGCTTGAAAAATATGCCCAATGCATGTGCACATAAGCCCAAAATCCTGAAATGAGGGAGAGATGGAAAAGGGATTGTGGCATGACAATGCCCCATTGGACATCCTCACTTTCTATCTCTCTCTCCTTCTCTGTATCTATATCTGTCTCTCTCTGGTGAGCACATATGCCTTCTGACAAATTAAAAAGAAAGAGAAAGAAGAAAAAAAGAAAGAAAAAGAGAGAAAAAAAGAAAGAGAAAGAAAGAAAGAAAAAAAGAAAGAAAGAAAGAAAGAAAGAAAGAAAGAAAGAAAGAAAGAAAGAAAGAAGAAAGAGAGAAAGAAAGAAAGAAAGAAAGAAAGAAAGAAAGAAAGAAAGAAAGAAAGAAATAAAGAAAGAAAGAAAGAAAGAAAGAAAAAAGAAAGAAAGAAAGAAAGAAAGAAAGAAAGAAAGAAAGAAAGAAAGAAAGAAAGAAGGAAAGAAAGAAAGATAGAGAAAGATGGAGGCCAGCAGGTGGTGTGGTGGTTAAGGGCACTGGACTCCCACATGGCTGATGACCGCGGTTCAAGTCCTGGACCTGGTGGCTTGCTTTCTCACTTTCTCTCTCTCTCTCTGTCCCTTTCTGAACAAATTAAAATAAACATTAAATAAAGTAATTCTTTAAAAAAAAATGGAAGAGAAAGAAAGAGAATTTATGCAATGGAAAGAACAGGATCCCCTTAATCTTTGCTAAGGAACACAAGAGTGCTAGTGGTTCTCTATAAGATTAACTATTTCTAGAAGGATTGACTTCCCACCATTTCTTTCCATTCTATTGCCCACCCTCTTCTCAAAGATGGCACCTCCGTGGTCTTGTGACTAAGAGGTCACTAGACTACTGGCTAGTGGAGTAGATAAATCAGAAGAGTTTGGTTTAATCTGTGAGATCAGAAGCAGGAACTTTTAGAGAAGAAATCAAAGGAGCAAAAAGAGGCTTCTTTGGTGACACACTGGGAATGCAATTGGGACCACATGGGAAAGGTCCTAGATTTGTGTTCCAGGACCTCCCTGAGCCCACAGGGTACACACATGTGTGCTTGTGATCTGGATAGGCTGAGGCTAAAGGGTGTATTGTGGCATAAAAGCTATTGAGCTCTCTCTCTCTCTCTCTCTCTCTCTCTCTCTCTCTCTCTCTCGGGATAAATATATACACATTTCATTTAAAATAGGAGAAGAAAAAAGGGACCAGCAGTTAGTGTAATGGCAATGTCGCTGGACTGCCATGTAGTCGACCATGGTTTGAGTCCTGGATCTGGTGGCTTAAACTCACGCCAGGCGTGTGTGTGTGTGTGTGTGTGTGTGTGTGTGTGCCCAAGATCCCGAGAGGAGAATGGAGGAGATGAGATCGCAGTGTGACCATTCCCCCTGGGGGGTGATTTCTCGCTTTCTTTCTCTGTCTTTTTCTGTCTTTCTGGCGAGCACACGCGCCCTGTTGCAAAAACCTCTGCAAAAATAAAATATAAGTAGCAAAAGAGTAGTCCCCAAGCATTTAGAATACTACTACCCCCTGACAAACACCTCAATGACCCCTAGCAAACATGTGTGTGTATAGAATGATCGGACATCAACTCATCATCTCATCTAGAAGCCCCATTCCTAAACATCAGATTTACTACTGGAGCCATATACATTCTTGGGGCAATGTGTAGACTAGCTTAGTTGTTTGTCAGCATAACTCAGGGTGACACAATCTTCACAACCCTTAGAAACGCAAGAGGATATTCCGGTTGAAGATAGGATAGGAATTTGCCCTTAAGACAAGCAGCTGGTCATAGAACACAATTCCCACCCCCACCCCTGCTAATTTTATAAAAGTGCATTAAAGAAAAAAGAATAAATAAAATTGGTCTCTACAAGGAATTAAGCTACCCATTTAACTATAGCAGCTGCCTGTGTGATCTACTGCTGTTTATAGGAAACCTTTAAATAATTGAAACCTTTAATTGGGTTAAAGAGATCCTTAGCACATAGATGTTCCATAAATAAAAGAATGAGTAAATAATATAGTAACCTTCCTTCTCCTACCGTTCTCTTAAAGAGATGGCTTTGTTTGGTTTGCACCAATAAGGTAAGTTGTTAGGGGACTCAAGAGGTTTGGTTTCAGCTGGGGCGGGGCTTTCCCAAGGAAGTCCCTTGTAGTTCGCTTCAGGTGTACAGCCACTTTCTCCTTGACTCTTTCATTAAAAATGAATAATTTGTTTAGCTTTACTCTAAATAGGTAAGCATTGGGGCTTGCGTTGACAGCTAGGGTCAGAAAAAGACGTCTAGGGAGCAGGCTGACCTTGCCTAGCTATCTGCAATCAGAAAGGTTTCAGTAGCCCAGGGCCTACTTAAAGAGACTGGAGGAGAAAGAAAGGGAAGGAGAGAGAAAAATGCTGTTCAAGAGGAAGTGGTAAGAGGCGTCTGAATTTCAGTGTGACCTGTTCTGTCAGGTGATTTGGGGGGTGGGGGGACATGAAAAAAAGTTAAGTAAAATGTCCTTATAAAGACAAAATCTATTTCTTTCCTGGCTGATGATTTGTCATTCTAGTCACTTCCTGCCTTGTGACCACACACCCGGGCTTGGCAAAGCTGTTCTGCAGATCAGAAAGAAGGGAGTTTTGGTCACACGCCAAACTACCAAGGACAGTTTCTCTACAAGGTAAGTTTTGTGTGTGTGTGTGTGTGTGTGCGTGCGAGTGTGTGTGTCTTTTTGTCATTTCTAAGTGCTTGTTGATGCTGTTTGGTTCCGATTCTGTAGATTGTGGATTTTGCCTTCAGGGGACTAGAGATCTGAGCACCTGTCCCCCAAGCCCTCTGTGAGCCCTGTCACCACCATCTAGCTTCTCAGGAGACCCGTAGCCACCTTGCATGGCCACCCAGGACTGAGTCCTTCGGCTCACCGGGTTGGGTTCTTCTACAGTTATCTACAGTTATCACCCCTTAAAAATTTTGATTTTCTCTGTTTTTAAACTAAAACATATTCTGATTTGTTTCTGTTGCTGTATTTCAGGAAGGCTATTTACTATGATTTTATCTACTTTAAAATGTTTTCAGGAAAGTGCATATTGATCATTTAGATTGTATTGTTTGTTGGTTGGCCTAGGGGGGGGGGGTAGGTTAATTTTAGCTCCTGTGGTTCTTTTTTTCTAAAAAAAAAAAAACTTCTTTACAGTAATTTAGTTGATATATTAGCATTTGGGGTCATATGTTACTGAAGATAATACTGGTTGAGTGATTTTTGGTGCCAAGAGTTTTTAATGGGTGTGCTTAAGAACCACATGGAATCAGAAGTCTCATTTCCATTTATTCTCTAAAAATAAAAGCAATTTGTGTTGCTTAATTTTACTACTTTTATAAAGTTGTCTGAATGATTCGTTATGCTTATGACCATACAAATAAGCACTCAGTTAAATTCTGGGGGAAAGACTTCTGTCTACAACAGAAATTCTTACAAAGTTGATTTGGAATGCTTATTCTTGAAACTTTGCCAAACTGTAGAGACTTTGGTTCTTGTTGTATTAGTTTTTGTTTTATTATTAATATCAAACAGTGCTAAGAACCAACGGCACATGATAAACATAGAAGCCACTCAAAGTGGAAATGCCCACATTTATCAGCATCCTTACTGAAACCCAATTTTCTTAATCAAATATAATTATTTGTTTTCTAAAATTACTCCCTCAGAACAACTTTTTAAAAAACTGTCAGCAAAGGTGACTGATCCCCACACTTGTTGACTTTGAATTTATATTAACTTATCAGTTCCTCTTAAGTAAAATTATTTAAAGACTGTGCAGGCAAATTTGAATGGAATTAACCCTTTAGCTATAAATGCAAATTTCTGGAACTTGCAAAATCTTTATTACCTGTATTGTTTTGTACAACTCACCTGAATAGTTTTAAACTAACAAAAATATGGAATCAGGGAAGAGATGCTTGATGCCCAGAAAAGAATAAAATTAAACATATACTATTTTTTAAATAAAAATATTAACAAGAATTAAATAAATTAGGATGCAAAGAATGTCACTACTTTCCTATATTCAGCAAGGAATAAAAAGGAATATGAAAAAGTTAATTCAAAACAGAACAAGTCTCTTACTTGCAATCATGTTTAGATGGCTGAAACATCTACCTGAAGTGTTATGAAGCATCCATTCCTTTTCCTTCTACTTCTCCATCAGTAACATCAGGGATGAATTTTCTGGGTCTCAGCTGTCTGAATAAACACTGCTGTTTGTGATGGGATGGAATTGTGTTTAGGAGTACAATTCATTAGCAACCCCAGGGCGGCTTTTCCCTGTAGCATTTAAAATTTTTTTCACTTTTGTAAGTTATGCTTCAAAATGATACGTTGGTAATTTGGGGAATAAATTCAGTGTTTTAACATTATTTATAATTCTATTTCTGAACCCTTTGGGGAAACAAAGGTCAACAGGTTAAGTCACCTTTAAATTAGAGAGAACAGGAAAACTAATTAACATATTTATAAATGTTCAATATGTGCAGTTGCTCTTCATGCATTATCTTATTAAATCCTTTTAACTTCCTTCAGAGGTCAAGAGTAGGCTTAGATGGTTGAAGTTGACCTAAGGTTACTGGGCAGAAGGGGTCAAGGTAGACCATCCCTTCCATGCCACCATACTTTTCCCAGATGTAGATGATTATAGGTTTTTATTAATAAAGGTGACCAAAAAAGATCTTGGCACTCAGAGTTTTAAGAGAAAGAAGCAAGAGAGAGAGAGAGGAAAAAAAAAAAAAAAGAGAAAGAGACAGAGAAAGAGAAAGAGAAATTTGCAATAAATCCCGAAACATTTTTATCTGTATACATAAGAGATATCATTATAGGTTTCATATAATATTAGAATTAAGTGTTTTCTTTTAATTAATGTATAATTTAAATAATTTTTTGTCTTTACATACTTGCCTCTACCTACTTCCCCAACCTCATTTCTCGTCACTTCCTTCTGCTCAAGTTCCCCCATTCTCTACCATCTTCCTCCCCAGCCCCCCACACTTACCCACATTCTGGTACACCAGACCACAAGCCACCAGAAAGTTCCATACTCTTTCACTCCTTTTCACTTCAACTGTTTCTTTAATTTTTCTTTATTTGTAGGATTTCTGGCCATTTCTCAAGGCTCACTTAGAGAAACATGCCCTTACAGAGGGCCGCCTTGACTAGTCCCGGCTCCCACTGTTTCTTTTGTGTATGTTTGATTAATGCTTTTATCTTACAGTAGATATCACATTAATCATACTGTTTTAGTTTCAAGACCTTTTATTTTTAAGTTTATTTATTTCTTCCATGAGTGAGAAAGACAGAGTGAGGAAGGCAGCATCCTCAAGAAGGGTTTGACACACAGATCCATCCCAGCTTCTGCCAGCCCCAGATTATGGGTACAAATATGCATGGAATACTCAGGGAGGTTCCCAAACACAAACCACAGTCTTCTCATGGGAGGCATCTTAGGACACTGTTTTAAGCTGCACCACTGTTAGGCCCCTCATTCCAAGTCCTGATCTGCTAGCAACCTGAGCACCACACTTTGCGTTCTGCCATGCTTCATCTTTGCCAACGCCCTATTCTTCATTTTATCCTCAAAGCACCAAATGGATATTGACCTCAAAGAATTTAAGATACGGAAGATATTGCGGAATGACCTTAACAAACAGTCAACATTACAAACTCATTATTTTAGTCTGTGTGCTTTCATTGAGATTAAAGTTATCTACCTTTACCAAAACCATGTACTCATTAATGGACATTTTTCATATATGAGTGAAAAATATGAGAGCAAATATCATTAATTTTTAGCCACTTTGGATTATTCTCAGAATATTCTCAAGTTGACTTCTCCGTTACCTAAAGAGTACAGGCCACTCTGTGTATGTAAGAGAAATGACAAAATTTTAAATTGAGTTAGGTAAAATAAAATTTAAAAATTTGCTCATAAGATTGTATTTATGAAGTAATATTATAAAGATATTGGGCTTTATGGCTAATAGATTTTTATAGCAGAGTGATATTATTTAAACTAATTTTCTTCCTAAGATTTCTTTTGTCTTCTAGTTTCCCAACTCATGAATCTTAAATAAAATGATACTATTAATATCTGCATTTTGGACACTTCAGAAATATGAATTAGAGTTATTAAACTAATTTTCTTCCTATGATTTGTATTTTAGCTTCCCAACTCACAAATCTCATATAAAATGATACTATTAATATCTATATCTTGGGAATCAGCAGTTGGCGTAATGACTATGTCACTGGACTCCCACGTAGTTGACCACGGTTCGTGTCCTGGACCTGGTGGCTTAAAACTCATGCCGGGCACATGTGTGTGCGTGCCCAAGATCCCGAGAGGAGAATGGAGGAGAAGGGATTGCGGCGTGACCATATCCCCTGGGGGTGATTTCTCGCTTTCTGTTTCTGTGTCTCTGTCTGGCGAGCGCACGCACCCTGTAGTGAAAATCTCTCTCAAAAAAAAAAACTATATCTTAATCACTTCAGAAATACAAATTAGAATCATAGTCCATCAAAATAGAAAAGTAATCAGCACCAGTAGACTAAAAGAGTTCCAAGTACCTCTAATTTTCCAGATGGCAAAGCCCTTCTTAAATCACAAGTGTTGGTGGTTCACAATGTTATCCTTTTGAAGTTCTAAGAAGCTACCTCCATATTCTAATAGACATTCTGTCCTCTAAGCATCTCCCTCCAGCTGCCACAGCCACAGTGTTGACCAGATAGCATCTCCCTGCTCCTTTCCTCAGTTCCCTTATGATTCAACTTCCTGACTTAAACTATTGACTGTTCCCGTTGTTTTGGTTTGTCAATTTTAATCATTGCATCAGTCTTCCCAGCAATTGCACAATCATTCCATCTTATAAGATACTGCAAGCAGCAGAGAGTAGGGAGGAAAGTTCCAATTTATCACTCAAATAAGAGCAACTAATAGTTACCTACATTTACTCTGAATTGGGTGCTTTTCTAAGTGTTTTAACCTTATTAAAGAGTTTAGTCACCACTGCAATCCTGTGACATAGTTGCTGGTGTCATCTTCATATTTGAAGGCAAGTCCACTCACTTACTTTATCTAATTTTCTATAATTGAGTCAATTTTGTATCAACCAAATTAATTATTAAGTTGAATTTTAGGGTAACCTCCAAAAAACA
The DNA here is from genome assembly GCF_000334495.1 of Tupaia belangeri chinensis. Taxonomy (NCBI): domain Eukaryota; kingdom Metazoa; phylum Chordata; class Mammalia; order Scandentia; family Tupaiidae; genus Tupaia; species Tupaia belangeri. Next base: position 139,211 of record NW_006202061.1, read on the forward strand.
GACAACAAACCATGGTACTTATTTGTACCTAAACTTTCAAGTGATGAGCTCAAATAGTCATAATTTCCCCCCAGAAAATGTGTCTATATTTTAACTGCTTTTATTAATCAAATTATTCTGTGTCATTGTTGGGATTTTCATCATCATTATTACCATCAGTGCGGCTGTGTACTGTGGCTCTCTGTACATTTGACTGAGTATTTGGTTTTCACCAGTTTGCAGGCCTCTGCATTGTTCACAAAACATGAGCTCTACCTTCAAAAATTGTTATAAGACCTTCATCCTAGAAGTTTAACATTATTTTAGTCAAACGGCATTCACATTTTCTAGTTTGTTGTGACTGATAGATGTGAATAAATTAAATGGTATGGTATTTACATCCATGTACCTATAATAATCATACAGTAATGTCAAATATAGGTGTCCTAAAACTGTGAAAGAATGAAAGATCATTTTGTGAGTGGAAAAAAAAAAGATGTAAAACATGACCCATTTACTGAGTTAAAATAAGTTTTGCTCAACTTCAGAGCCGTGACTCTGTCAGCCCCACTTATAAGTTACAAAGAGGCTGTTTCTCAAATATGGTCAGTTGTTTTTTCTGGCGGAAGGAAAAGCTAACATGTTAAATTGAGGAACTAGCAAAGCCACAGTTCTGTGGTTGCAGCATTGATTCTTGTTTTAGGCCAGCACCAGTTACATGGACAGAAGGAGGGAGTCTCTCTCACACACAGACACATACACACCTTTTTTTGACTGAGCGTGCTGAAACAGAAAAAAAGGAGTATGTCCTCCACAGAAGATAAGACAAGACACCAAATGTGGCAGGCAGATTAATTATGCATGTGAATAGCAATCTCCCAAATAATTTTTTTCTTTTATTCTCTGGTTGCATTTTCAAGAGGGAAGTGAGTTAATGGCAGAATTACCCTGCCTAGCAATAATCTGCATTTTGATTTCCTCAGTCTGATAGTCATCACTGAAATATATTCTAGTTATGGATCCAAGTGAGTGAAGGAAAGAGGTACACAAACAAATTTGTATAAAATTTACACATATTCTCTATTTGCTATTCCTTCAGCCTAATTATTGGGTATGTGTACTCACTAGAGACAGAAAGAGAGAAAGTGAGAAATCCCCCCCCCACCCCCCGGTGATGGCCACCCCACAATCCCTTCTCCTCCATTCTTTTCTTGGGATTTTGGACATGCATGCACAGGTGCCTGGCATGTTTTTTGAGATGCCAGATCTGGGCTGGAAGCATGCAGTCAGTCATGTGAGCTCCAGCCTCCTTAACCATTGTGTCGTCTGTTGCCCCCCTACCCCATTCACATTTTTTTAAGATGAAGAAAGGATGCTTAACTATGGGAAACTTCATATGCGCTCTTCATTTTTATTTCTTACTTTCGTTTTACACCTATTACCTTTTTTTAAAATGTAGAATTAGAGGTGCACCTTTGTTAGTCTTGAGTGGAAAATTTAACATGTAGTCCTTGTATTTTCTTAACATCACTGATTCATAGGTCCTTCACCAGAAGGGCCAGCATTAAGAAAGAAGAATGGGATCTAATTCCATTCTTACCTGTTTGAGAAAAATAGGTAATAGGTGTAAAGTGAAAGTAAGAAAAAGAGTTCATATGAAGCTTCCCAAAGTTAAGCATTCTTTCTTCATTTTAAAAATATCACCTGGAGCGGCGGGGGTGGGGTGGGGGGAGCAGGAGATGCCACAAAAGTTACTGACTTCATAGTTCCAGCCCATACCTGGCAGCTTGAAAAACATGCCTGGTACATATGCATGCATGCCTGAAATCCCAAGAGAAAAATGGAGGAGGAAGGATTGTGGCATGACCATTTCCTGGGAGAGGGGGCTGATTTCTCACTTTCCCTTTCTGTATATATCTCTCGCTGTCTCCTTTGAGTACACACACCCAATAGCAAAAAAAACTTAAAAAAGGTGAATTGATGGCCAACTGGTGGTGTGGTGGTTAATGTGGCTAGATCCCACATGGCCAATTGCATGGTTCAAGCCCCAGGCCCAGCAGCTTGAGAAACAATGCCAGGCACATGCGCGTGTATGCCCGAATCTCCCTCCAAAAGGAGGGAGACATGGAGGAGAAGGGATTGCGGCACAACCAAGCTCCGTGGAGGAAGTTCTTTTTCACTTCTCCTCTCTCTTAACTCTCTCTCTCTCTCTCAGTCTCTCTCTGGCAGGCACATGTGCCCTCTGGAAAAATTTTTTTTTAACGAATGAAACTGAACTTCCACCATTTCCACTGCTTTTTAAAATATTTTGGAAGTTTTGCCTCTGGAAAGATGAAATAGAGTGGTAACTTGAAGGACGCTTTTGGGTTTTTTTCCTTCCTGTATGGTCTTTCATGTTGAGACTTTTCATCAAAATATTACTAATTTGCATTTTCTTTCCTGTGACCACTGAGAATGACAGTTGCAACACTTCATCTATTTGGTGATGATTACAGTTTTTCTTCTCACCCTATACCTACTCTGATGTTCACTGCATTTTCGATGTCTCACTTCTTTCTCCAAAATCATGTGTAATGTCCATTTTTAAAGTTTGTAAGTTTTTTACAGTTTTACAAAGCTTCAGTTACAATGTGTGAAAGAGACAGATGTGATATTACAAAGAAGGAGACAAATTTAAATTTATATTCAAGCCTTTTACTTATGTGGAGCCTGAGCAAGTTTCTTGAGCCTCTGAAGCTCTGTTTCCTCATGTCTAGAACTGGGCAAGTATTGTCTTCTTTCTAAGTCTGTTCTTGGGCTCTTCACATCCCTGCGTTGTTGGTCTTTGTTCACACCTACCACACCCAGCGTGACAACTGACTGACTGAGCACTTACTATTTGCTAGGCAGCACACCAAATCTGAAATATAGTTTTTATTTCCACAAATAGTGATGTAAATTTAATATTATTACCTCAATATTACAGAGGACCAAACTGAGGTTCATGGAGCATTGTCTAAGGTCACAAAACCAGTACCTGGCAGAGTCAAGACATTCCTTGTCTCTCCCATTTTGTGTTGGCAGTTTTTAAAGATGTGAACCATGTCTATTTTTTTCGTTTGTTTGTTTAGGTTTTTGCCATGGGGTATGTGGGCTCTCCAGAAAGAGAGCAAGAGGCCGAGAAACAGAGACAGAGACATAGAGAAGAAAGTAGTCAGAAATTACTCTCCCGCAGGGGAGACACCATGCTGTAGCCCCTTCTCTTGGGATTTTTTTTTTTTTTGAGAGATTTTCACTATAGGGTCTGTGCGCTCGCCAGACAGACAGAGAGAGACATAGATACAGAAAGCGAGAAATCACCTTCCAGGGGGGATGGTCACGTCGCAATCCCTTCTCTCCCATTCTCCTCTCAGGATCTTGAGCACGCACGCACACGGCGCCCAGCATGAGTTTTAAGCCACCAGGTCTGGGACGCGAACCGTGGTCGACTACGTGGGAGTCCCGCGACACAGCCATTACGCTAACTGCTGGCTCCCTTCTCTTGGGATTTTGAGCAGGCACAACACATACCTGGTGTGATTTTCAAGATGCCAGGTCCAGGACTTGAACCATAGTCAGCCATGTAGGAGTCTAGCACCTTAACCACCATGCCACCTGCTGGCCCCAAACCAAGTCTGTTTAAACTGCATTATATTCTCTAATGTGACCCACTAGTTGTTTCCAGATAATGAGTCTAAATATTCCTTTCTATAATCGAGCATTGGATGATTTATTCCTTATACCACATTTCTAGCAGGAAAAAATTTCAATTCTACTTTTGTTGGATCTGCTAGTTTACAAAACATATTTTAAAAATATGCTTGAGGATTTTATGGTACAAAATCTCTAAAATAACAGTTATGAAGATATTTGACTAGGTTATCTAACCACTTAAAATTTTGACAAAAGACATGTTATTGTATATCCCATTATAAACTGGAATTGGCAAGTATCTGTCAACCAAACTGTAACTTTCAAGAAAAGTGAAGACAAGTATAGTCCATTTAGTTAATAAATATTTCCTGTCTTGATTTACCTGTAATTTGTTTTGTTTGTTTTGAAAATGAGCTTGTCATAAGGTTCAAAGAGTCTACTGAAAATGAGATCACATCATTAAGAATAAACAGTATGGCTGGCTCTTTGGTACAGTGGTAATGCACTGCTCAAGAGAAGCTGAATTCCACGTGGTGAACATGGTTTAAATCTCTGGCCCTATCAGCCTTTGTTAAGATTTCTGTTGCCATTGCTTATACACCAGTGTCTATTGTACATCATCTTGCCAATTTTCTACCCAAACTATAATGGAGAAAATGCCTGGAGAATTCGGGAGTGGGAGAGCAGATGGAAGTAGAGTACATGCTATCAGAATCCATTCCTGAGCATTGATCATCTGAGATAGAGGAGATGTTTCCTGGTGGTCCCCTTCCCAGATGCCCAAAGATTTGTTTTCTTCTCATGACTCATGATGGATGTGGTTGGGCTTTTCTTAAGATTACTATATGTTTTTCCATTTTGGCCACACTTCCTCTACTGTTAGAAGGTACTTTCCACATCCACATCTCAGGCAAGACAAACCCCAGTGTCCTTGATCACTCAATATAAGCTAAGCTAATGCCAATGCTGTTGGCTCTGGGTTAGTACACCTACTGATTTTGCAGTATGTAAGGAATGGCTTCAAAGACTCTGAGCACTGTGGTAGGAGATCCGAAGCAAGATAGGATAAGAACATGTGCAGGTAGAGCAAGGACATGAAATCTAGATTTGCACCTACTCAGATACAACACATGCACAGCTGAGTGTGGCTTTTAGGTGGTCACTCTGTATACTCTCTCATACAATTTATAGTGGAAGTTGGGGTTCATTCTCTAAGGTGATTCTGTAAAAGTTCTAGTTCTTTTAAATTTTCTTGTAACTCGTTCCCTCCTTCCTTCCTCCCTCTCTCCCTAGCTTCATTCCTTCCTTCCCTCCCTTGTCAGGCTGTTGTCACTTTGTCTCAATCATCCTAGCACAGCCCTACAAAGTGAGCTTTGTATTGGCATTATTAATATCCCCTATTGATTGAAGAAGATATTGAGGATCAGAAACTTAAATAATATATACAAAGACACAGCAAAAAGTAATTGAATCAGAAAATCTGGCACCATCTTTTCACCATACTGCATTGCTTCCTAGGTTACTTATTTTTAATATATAGTGATATTCATTTCATAAAGGAAGATAGTATCATTTGCTTTTCAATGAAGTTAGTGGGAAGTCCAATATGCATTTATGCTGACTTAGACTGATAGAGACACAACCATTCTAGCATGTGTAGATGTGGATCCATATATCTAAGAAGTAAAATATGTCTCATAGACTTTACACCTCACAGGTTGTTTTTTTAATTTTTATTTTTACCTTTAGGTTTTTAAAATGCTAACCAACTTGTGTTTTTCCCATACTTAGGCTAGCCCAAAGTAAGATTCTGGAGGTATTACTTCTCATTTTTAACTAGTTACTGACTCACTTGGAGACTTTGGGGAGCAACTTCACTTTCTAGGGTCCTCATTTTCCCATGTTTAACATTTCCAGTTCCCTCCTCGCTTGGTAGTGTTTTCTGAAAGAAAGACAATGGTGTAAGGAAGAAGTTATGTATATACAAACAAACCAAAGTGGCATGTAGGCAGAAGCGTTTTGTTGTTTGCATTCACATTATCTACAGTGAGTGCAGTAAACATTGTGATTGAAGATAGCAGGGAGTATAGTCTTTGTCACTAAGGTTTTTTTCCTCTAAGAAACAAGAGCTGGGGCGGAAAAGAACTATGCTGCACCTCCCCAACCTCTTCTCCTAAAGGATTCTACCTCCTGCATCCTTGGCCACAGTCACACCAGGCCTGCAACAACTTCCTCTGTATGCTTTTGCTTGTCTTTACAGGGTATTTTCTCTGGAATTCCCTTTGCCATTTAGTCTGTTTGCAAAATTCACATTGGCTTCCTACGACTTACGTCATTGGTCAATATTGTCTTCTCCAAAAAGCCTCTCTCTCTTCCTTTCCCAGGCAGAGCTAAGTGATGTTTTCATTGAGCTCTCATACAACCATGAAAATGTTATCTTTGAAGATTTCATTTTAGTTTAGTCTTTCATTTGTATGACTGTATGACTGTATGCCCCTTAAGAGCAAGAATTCTTTGCTCTTCAACTTTATATCTCCAGAAGCCAGGACAAGGCGAGTGCTTGATTCATTGTGAGTGGACTTCTGAGGCATGGAGGCTGATGAAGGAGAGGAAAAGGACTGCCTACTCTGCTAGAGGTTTAGGGGACACAGGCAGGAAAGGTCAAATCTGCTGGTGGTCTTGTTCTTCTTCACACTTCCTTTAAGATGTTGAGGACCTGAAAAGAAGAAACATTTAGAATGTCCTAAAAGAGCCCAGGAAAGACCCCAGGCCTAAGCAAAATCTTACAGAAAAATATATGTCCCTAATCTACATGAGGTCAGAGCTGTGCTCTTTAGAGGTTTTCTTTCAAATAAATCCACAGGAGGGCAGAGAACCTTGAAAAATGAAGGTATTTCAAAAAGGTCATGGTAAAATGGAATGAAAGTATGAATTTATTTTGTTGCCCCCCCCCAAAAAATGAAATCCATGCATAGTTTTTTCATAATGTACACTTTCCATGAGCTTTTTAAAAGACACATACACACACAAACACACACACACACACACACACACACACACACACACACACACCATACAGAAATCCAATGACTAGGGGCACCAGGGAAAGCACGAATTTCCCATTTCATAGCTTTGTGAGCCTGTGCCAGTTATTTAAACCTCAATTCTTTCACTCGTAAAGTGGGAATCATGACACTTTTCTAGGTGGTTATTGACACTTACCAGTCAGTAACCACCTAGAAAACACTAGCTGCTATGATTATTGTCCGGCTGGTCTTCTCATTTGTCCTTTAGTTATTGTTTTCTCACTCATAAATCTAAGAGTCATCTTTGGCTCTACAAAAGAGAGCTATTTTTCCCTCTTCCTGTGGATCTAAACTATCCCCCTGTATTCTAGTGACTGGTATCTCCCTCCCAGGCTAAACTACAATAAACAGGCCAGCACCACCCTGGCTTTGCTTCCAGCATCTAGCTCAGACGTGTGCTCCTTGGTTCCCAAAGAGGTATTTAGCAGATGTCTCATGAAGGAAGAACTGTGCACAGTTAGGAATTTGCTTTCATGGCAGATATTTAGAATTACCTTAGGATGAAGTTCGTAGTCCGGATAGCGATGTGCATATTAAATTCAGGGGAATTCTAGAATCCCTTCCTAATTATCTCCAGTGTGTTCTTCGCTTCACTGAGTTTTTCCATCCCAGGTGGCTTTGCCCTTCTTCCAGTCTCTGCTCTGTCTCCACAGCCCTTTTCTTCACATCTCAGCTGAATTCACTTAGAGTCAGACTGCAGACTTAGAGAAACCCACTGCCAAGCCCCATGGGCAGCCAGCAAGCTTTTTAGAAACAGAACCAGGAACTTTAGTCCCAGGCTCTGCCACCTCCAAGGGAATCCCTCTGACAGCCGGTGAGTAAGGCCAGATGGCATGAGCATGTGCCAGCTCACAGGCAGTTGCTCTTAAGTTCCCCCCAATCATCTCACCAAAGTAGTTTTTCCAGAAAAGTCATTTTGTGTAAAGCAAGTATTTACTCAATTTGATCTAAGTGTTTGTATCTTCCACAGTGGGATACTCTTAAGTATGTGCACAAAAAAAGTATTATTAAGTTGTCAGGAAAGTCCTGATTATTTTTCTGTTTGTCTATGTAAAAATGCACTATTGCTCTCCAGATAACCCAGTATTAAACTCCTCAAAGAACATGATAGGGGGAACCAGCAGTTAGCATAATGGCTATGTCGCTGGACTCCCTCGTAGTCGACTGCGGTTTGCGTCCCGGATCCGGTGGCTTAAAACTCACGCCGGGCACATGTGCGTGTGTGTCCAAGATCCCAAGAGGAGAATGGAGGAGAAGGGATTGTGGCGTGACCATCCCCCCTGGGGGGTGATTTCTCGCTTTCTGTTTCTATGTCTCTCTCTGTCTGTCTGGCGAGCGCATGTGCCCTATAGTGAAAATTTCTCCAAAAGAAAAAAAAAAAAAAAAAGAAGATGATAGGAATTTTTTCAAGCCCGTATACATAGTTTATAGGTGGCTTTGTTCACATATACAACTCATTTACTGAGTTTTTCTATGTACTGGACACCGAGGCAGTGCTGTGAGTTTAAAATCTGCTGGGACAGAAGGATATTGAAACAGAGACTACACTGCAGAGGTCTTAACCCGATCTCAAAGGAGGAAGGGCTCACAGATCCACACCCAGCTTCCAAGAGACGAGAAATAATGATTATTGTTATAAATGGGAGAGTATTTTAGTGTTCGTCTATGAATTTGACATTGTGCCCTATAGTAAAAATTTCTCCAAAAAAAAAAAAAAAAAAAAAGAAGATGATAGGAATGTTTTCAAGCCCGTATACCATAGTTTATAGGTGGCTTTGTTCACATATACAACTCATTTACTGAGTTTTTCTATGTACTGGACACCGAGGCAGTGCTGTGAGTTTAAAATCTGCTGGGACAGAAGGATATTGAAACAGAGACTACACTGCAGAGGTCTTAACCCGATCTCAAAGGAGGAAGGGCTCACAGATCCACACCCAGCTTCCAAGAGACGAGAAATAATGATTATTGTTATAAATGGGAGAGTATTTTAGTGTTCGTCTATGAATTTGACCATCTTGACTTTTGAACATTTCACTTCATGGTGAGTCATTTTAATTTGGTCAATTTATTGATTGCTGATTCTTGACTTTGTATATTGAGATGAAGAATCAATATACAGATGACTGCAGGGGGCATCTGCCTCGCCTTGGTCACTGCGACCTAGAAAGTGCCCGTGTGTATGACATTTGTTCACACAACGTGGCATTCATTACTTGCAGCCTAGAACTAGACCATGCCTTCACGATACCTAGGTTAGGTTCCTCTTCATGTGCAGAAAGCACACATGATATTTTATTCAAAGATATTTAAGATTACGGAGCGTTATACTTGCTATATGTTGAGGAGGTCTTAACTTAAATAACAGAGTTCCATCTTAGATTTAGAACTTATGGAGGAAAGAAGAAAAATAAAGAAGCCTGAGCTCTAGTGCCAGCTACACCCTCAATGAATTCTGTGATGTTGGGCGCATCTTAAACTAGAGTGTCTATCCTCATGCCTCTGTGACAGTAAAGTGGAAAGGGAAATAATCTCTAAGGTCTGTCCACCTCTACGTTCTTTGCCGCTGTTATTCCTACATTCATTAGTTAAGGAAGCTACCTTATACCCAGAAGATAGCAAAGAAAACAACTGATCATTTAGATAATACGCCTTTAAAAAAACAAATTCAAAGAATGTAAAAGGACCCAATGGCAGTCCCCAAGGCATGTGACGGAATTTTTATGAATTAAACAGCTCCTATAATTCCCTTTGAGAATAGCCCAAGAAAGAGGGAGCTTTAATCCTATCAGAAAAGATTTGGGTTACAAGGTAGGGACATGAGACACCAGAGAGACTGTAGGGTTTCCTTATTTGGATATTTTAAGAAAATAGTAGATGGCTCTCTTTCTGGGACAGTTTGTATACAGTCTTGCCTAGAAACTAGGAGTGAACTGGATCAGCGTACCTTGAGCTGTACGTGGTGACATCCCAGAAAGCAGGTCCCACGTGCTGCCCTGGTAATTTCCCTGCTCTGAGCCGAGCCAGCAGCAGAGCAGCCAAGGAGCCAAGGGCACCTGCCTGAGGTCCATGAGGAGAATGCGTCTGGACAGAGCTTCATGTGCTATTGAGGTAAGAGCAGAAATGGAGTCCCCCTCACCCCTGGGAGCCAGGCTAGGCAGGGAGGTGCCTACTGCTTTGCTTGCTTTATTTCCTACCAGCTACCTCTGGGCCTCGGTCACAGCTGCTGACAGCCCAGCCCCTATTTCTAGGCTTTTTTGCAATACTCGTAACCTGGATCTAATTTGTACCTGTACTCGTCAGCTACTGATTAGAATGTGGAAACTTTGACCACGTAGGGGATTTCATCTCTCAATGTATGGATGAGGACTCTGAGGCCCACAGAAGCAACTAGTGCCTGAGTTTACTCAGCAGGTAGTAGTCTCTGTCCTGACTGGCAGGCTCAGTACTGGCCTCCACTGCCTGCCGGTTATTTCAGTCTGGCTTCCTTTGGAGATGATCGTATGTATTAATTATCCTAGTCTCTTTATTGCATGGACTGATTAAGGATTTGATATTTTAATTTTTTATAAGCCTCTGTGCTAATTTCTTACTCTTACCTAGTCTTTTCTCTCCCCACAGCCCTATGTTTTACCTTTTCTCTTGCTCCTTTTTGGATCTTCAGAACTTTTTCATTGCAGTACTCATTTTGCAGTAAGTTAGCTATAATCTATGTGTTGTGTTTGAAACCTGACATTTAACTTTGGGCTTCATGAAGCTCCAGTTTTTATGTCTTTCATGCGTGTAGTCCCTCAGCTGCCAGAGCAGTGCTTTCCACAGACATATATATGGATTGGAAGAATGAATGAATGATGTTTGATATGGAAGCAGTAATATCATTTATAATAGTGGATAACCAGCTAGTCAATTGTACTATTTGGCTTTTTGAAAAGATGTATTTGGGACATTTTGAGCTTTCAGCAGGGGATGTTCTGAATCTTAAAGTGCTTGTGGTAGAATATGAAAGGAAGGCTGGCTGTGGATTTTTAAGACTTGGGTAGCAGAAGTATCGCTGTCTATAGCGTAGGGAAGGACTGAGATGCTAAAGGCCACCCTAAAACCCAGCCTGGATTTCCCCTTTGCTAACAAGTCATTTGCTCTGTGTCATATCTTCAGTGTGGTCGGGCAGCTTGGTAGAAAATGGTATCATCAAGAGTGTGCTAGGGTAGAGGAAGTGAGCCTTGGTGACAGAGCCAGGCTCTATATGAGAAGCTACCCAGCTTCAGAAACCCCTCAATTGATCAGTCAAATCACAGAGGCTCCCAGAGCAACACAGGGTTGATCAGGTTTGGAATAATCCAACCTGCTGTTTTCCCATGAGGGTTTGCCTGGCCTGAGATGGTGTTGGAAGGGAACCACTGAGTCTGTCCATGAACAACCTTCCCCTTGCCACCCTTCCTGCAGCGTTTACATCAGAGTCTGCAGGGATATGAATTCTGTGCTTGGGAGCTGCCCTTGGGAACATCGGTGTATTTGCAGGGAGAAAAAGACAATCTAGGGGAGATTTTTGACTTGGCAGAAGGATTCATGAGTTCCTTTATGTGATCATCTGTATTTGAGGCTATTTATAATTGGTTTCTTTTAAAAAATCATTTTAAAAAGATATTTTTTTTATTACCCCTTACGTAAAAGTTAGGCATACCTGTATCCAAAGAAAAATGATATCCTAAGAATATTTTGTAAATTACTGTATGTTCTCAAAGTTGGATCTCCTACAGTGATCTCCTTTGTAAAAAGAAAAAGGCAGGATTAAATGAAAACAAACTTTTTCCCTATGTAGCTTTGTCTTGGTGGCTTTTTAAAAATGGTTTGCGTATTTTATTTTGCTTCTGAGTCCTGTGTATTTTATTTTGCTTCAGACTCTTCTGTATTTTATATTTGGTTTCTTCAGTCAACATAGTCTAAGGGTAACAGTTACAATATTCATTTTCTAGATGATGTGTTGTTTTGCATTACCTGCTGCTCATCGAGGTGCTCAGAAGTTGTAAAATTTTCCCCTGCATCTGTACTGAAATTACTGAGTAAAGCTAAGCGCTGGAGTCACAGATGTCCAGTTTTACTTTAATCACTGAGTCAAGTTGCAAGAAAAGTGGGGCACATTCAAAAGAGCCCTTGGCAATGTGATGCTGGGTTACAAATGCCTCCCTGATCCCGACAGGTTATGTAACTGGGCATCAGTATATTGAATCAAAACACCGACTAGTACATTACCGTACTTCAGCTTTGATTCTAGCCCAAGAGCAGCTCACTCTGGACAGCTCACCTTTTTATGATCTTTCTTTTCATTATTAGTTATAAAACTGCTCAGAGAAAATTCCATGTAGATCGTTGCATTTACTTTAGGACCTAGTATTTCCTCCTATAAATTCTGCAGCACTGTGTTCGATAGTAAACTCCTACAAGACTTCAGGGAACTGGAGTCACGTACTTTCATGATATGGTGTTCTCAGAAATTCTGCTTCATTGCTAATCTGGAAAACACCAACCCCCTTTCAGCAAAGACAAGACTCACTGACTTAGTGGCACAAAGAGGCTTTTCTAGTTTGAGAAGTTATTTGACTTCCTTATGATTTTTAAAATTCTTTTACAGTTTTTGTGTTTTTATTTTTTTTTTAATTTAAGGATCAACAATTACTTTCTTTGGCCAAATATCTTGGGCTTATAGAACTACTGACTGAATAAATTTAAGTGTCCACAGAAAAATTAATAGCCAGATATGACTTAGATGAATGATTTCAGATTCATTTCCTTAGATATTTTTTAAGATAGTTTCATTTTTTCATGAGAGTGACAGAGTTCACCAGAGGGGGGGAAAAAAAAAAAAAAAAAAAAAAAACCCCCACCACGGATCCACCCATTTTTTAC
>NW_006202061.1:152148-176793 GCF_000334495.1 Tupaia belangeri chinensis
AAAAAAAAAAAAAAAACACCCTCACCAGGATCTCACTCATGTTTACCCTTCCACCAAACCCTCCCAGCCAAAATTATGGGCACATACACCCAGGGGCACGTACAGGTTAACCAGGGAATTGAACCGTTGACCTTCCATTTGGATCTAGGTTTTCCTGAAATGCATGTTACTCTGGTACCACTCAGCTGGCCCTTGTCTTCTTATCTTTATGGTTTGAGTAGTGATTCAAAAACAGGAGTTCCAAAATTTACCAACAATTAAAAAACAAACAAAATCTTAAAATGGTTCATGGCAAGGCCTAGTTAGATGATAGTCAGAATGGCCACACCCACAGGCCAGACAGTGCAACAGTAAAATATGATGCTTTATGAGACACTCCCTATGGGAAGGTTCCCTGTTTGCATTTAGAGACCTCCCTGAGTGTGTCAGGAGTATATATGCCCATGATCCAGGCTGACTGAAACTGTGGGTGGATCGTGGCATCAAGAACCCTGTTAGGGCTGCTTTCTCTCACTCTCACTCAGGAAATAAATAAGTGAACTTTTGAAAAATAAGGGCCACTCTCAATGCAGGAGCAGTAAAGCAGAGCTAAAGAAACCACTCATTCGTGCCTAGAAGACATGTACCTTCTTCAGCCCTCCTTCCAGGCTCCAAATTCACCAGTGTACCCCAGGACTGCAGCAACACGTCTGTAATTTGCTGCCAGTGTGGTGCGGTCATTTGTCCATTGAAACCCTCTTTAATGACCATAACCCAGCCCTTCAACTATGCATGAATTTAAATGGGTGCATTTTTTCCAGGCAAACACATTCCTAGTCTATGTAAAGTATCTAACATTTGATTGTAACCTCAGCAATGTCCCTCTTAGAAATGATCTGATCTGCTTGTTTTTATGGTAATTATGTCCTCTTCCTGCTGCTCTGCTTTGTGAAAATGCTGCCACTTGCATGCTTGGTTCAGTTAGTTACGCGGCCTCTTCTGGGTTATGGACTGTTTAATGGCCCTTTTAATGGTAACTCCATCCTTTTCCTGCTCTACTCATCAGCGCCTGGAAACTGAACAAACTTCGGCCTGGCTTTGCTTTGGGAACTTGTACGTAGATAAAACATTTCATCTCATTAGACCTTCAGTTTCCTTATCTACGAGATGAAAAGAATTGTAGTAAATTCGTTCAGAGGTTCTTCTGTCTCTAAAAGTTAGGTTGTGTCCCCCAGTACTCACCACTCGTTCTTAAGGTAAAGGAGACTCTCTAGATGCCATTGCATGTTTCAGTCCAACCACTACAAACGGTATCACAATAAATCTGACTACTGACTATTCCTTCTTCAATTCACCTTTTAAACTCATTCAATCGACTTCTCTTTGCTTCAGCTGTTAAGTCACTGAAGGACTTTGGATTGTTAAAACCTGATGGCCTTCTCATTGATTGGCTTCTCTGAGTTGATCCTGCTCCCTCAAAATTCTCTTAGAAACAATATCATTAAGGTTTTTTGTCTTGACCTATATGCTGTGGTTTAAAAATAACATGGCTTTATTTATTTTTATTGTTTTTAATACCTAAGGTCATATGCATGTGCCGAAGAGAGAATCTCCCAATGGAGCCCAGACACACCACAATACCTTTCCCTCCATTTTTCCATACCCAGGCTCCTGGGCATGTGTGTACATGCACCCAGTGTGTTGTCCCCCAGGGCCAGAATTTGAAACATGGTCAGTTGTGCAGGATCTGGCCACCTCTGTATAGAGCTTAGCCACTGTGCCACATACCTGGCCCCGTGGTTTCTTCTTTTTTCTTTTTCTTTTTTTTTTTTTTTTCCTGAGGGAGATTTTTGCTACAGAGAGACAGAGAAAGAGAGACAGAGAGACAGAAAGTGAGAAATCACTCCCCAGGGGCCAGGGCCATGCCACAATCCCTTCCTCTCCACTCTCCTCTCAGGATTTTAGGCACACATGCACTTGTGCCCAGCTTGAGTTACAAGCTGCAGGATCCGGGACTTGATCCACAGTTGGCCATGTGAGAATCCTGCACCTTAACCACTACACCATCTGCTGGCTCCTGCCTCATGGCTTTTAAATAACTTTTACTTCCTAGACCCTTTATTTGAATGTACCATGCATTTTTAATGCTAAACTAGTTTCTCTACTTTTTCAGTATACCACAATCTTTACATTTTTTAAATTTCCTTTTTTATCCAACACTGTAATTCTTTCTTTCTTGGCTCTACTTTTGAAACTTAAAATACTGTCTCATTTCCTGCCTGTAATATGTCTCACCAGTTCCTCTTTTTAATTTTATTTATTCATCATTTATTTTTAAATTTGAACAAGGAGAAATACAGAGAGAGAGAGAAGGAAAATGAGAAAGCAAGCTGCCATGTCCAGGACTCAAACCACAGTCGGCCATGTCCAGTGCCTCAACCACCATGCCATCTGCTGGTCCCCATCATCAGTTTCTAATAGTGCTCTAAAATCTACTCTCTTACATCAAAATCTATAGGACCAGGTATAGATTCAGAGATCCTTTTTATCCTCCTCACCTTTAATCTTATTTCATCCTTTTAGGGTAGCTAACTAGGCTTGTGTAAATATACCTTATCTGAAATAAAGAATAGTACCTAGTATATAGTAGGCAGTCATAAAATACAGGTTAAGTGAATGAATTTATCTCATAATCGTGAAGACCATGAACCAAGAGGTGTTAAGATACTTCAATGCCAGAGGGGTAGGCTAGCTTGTGGTATGGTGGTGAATGCAGGTGGATCCCACATGGCTGACTGTATAGTTCAAGTTCCAGATGCTGTGGCTTGAGAAACATGCCAGGCTCATGTGCATGCATGCCCCAAATCCCAAGAGAATAGAGATACAGAGGAATAGCAATTGCAGTGTGACCATTCCCCATGAAGGACTTTCTCATTTATCCTCTCTTTGTCCTCAGGAGTGCACACTCTGTTTAGCAAAAATGTAGAAACAAATAAACACCCCAGAAATGCCAACTAGCTATAGGGCTTTAGGTTGGATTTTACCACCAGGCCTTGCTTAAAATACAATGAGGGAGAACATTTTATTAATATATATGTGGAGTGCTGATGAAGAGTATTAGGGAGGGACCAGCAAGTCGCTGAACTCCCATGTAGTCGACCGCGGTTCATGTCCCGGACCCGGTGGTTTAAAGTTCACGCCCGGCACGTGTGCGTGCATGCCCAAGATTCTGAGAGGAGAATGGAGGAGAAGGGATTGCGGCGTGGCCATCCCCTATGGGGGGAGTGATTTCTCACTTTCTGTCTCTATGTCCCTCTCTGTCTGTCTGGCGAGCACACGCATCCTATAGCAAAAAAAACAAAAAGAAAAAAGAAAAAAAAAAGAATATTAGGGAGACCTAAGCCATAGTTGCAAGCATTTAATGGAGTATAGTTATATTTTAATTTCTTAAAACAGTAGATGACTACACTAATCAACAGACTTTCACGGTAGACTAAATAGCCTCCCATAGAAAAAGCTGCCATCTAAGATTTTCATAGGTAGAGAAGTCAGTACCTGGCTTCAGAGCTTCAAAAAACAGGCCAATTTTCTCGAAAAGGGCCAACGCAGGTGGTGATTTTAAGTTGAAGCTAGTGTTTACTTACCATTCAAATATCCTAGGCCCTTAAGAATTATGTAATATCTACTCTATAAATGGAACAAAAAGCCATGACACCACATCTGTTTACAGCATGGCTTACTGAATATTTTAAGCCCACTACTGAGACCTACTATCCAGAAAAAATGGTTCCTTTTAAAATATTACTACTCGATGACAATGTACCTATTTACCCAAAAGCTCTGATGAAAATGCACAGGAAGATGAATGTTGATTTCACACTCACTAACACAACATTCATTCTGAAGCCCATGGATGAGGCATAATTTTGACTTCCGAGACTATTGTTTAAGAAGTACACTTTGTAGTTACATATCAGCCACCCATAGTGATTCCTCTGATGGATCTGAGTAAAGTAAATGGAAAACCTTCTGGAAAGAATTCACCATTCTGGCTACCATAAGGAGCAATTATAATTCGTGGAAGGAGGTCAAAATATCAACAAGTACCAGGAGTTTGGAAGAAGTCCCCATGGATAACTTTGAGGGGTTCCAGACCTCAGCAGAGGAAGTAACTGCAGATGTGATAGAAATAAGTGAACTAGACCTGGAAGTGGAAGCCAAAGATGTGACTGAATTGATGCCATCTCATGATCAAACTTGAACAGATGAGGAGTTGCTTCTTACAGAGGAATAAAAAAAGTGGTTTCTTAAGATGGGATATATTCCTGGTGAAGATGCTGTGAACACTGTTAAAATGACAACGAAAGATTTAGAATAGTAAATAAACTTAGTTGACAAAGCAGCAGTAGGGTTTGAGAAGACTGACCCTGATTTTAAAAGTTGTACTGTGGGAAAAAGCTGTCAAACAGCATCACATGCTACAGAGAAATCGTCCATAAAAGGAAGAGTCAATTGATTAGCCAAATTTCATTTGTTATCTTTTTTAAGAAATTGACACAGTCACCCTAGCTTTTAGCAACCACCACCCTAATCAGTCAGCAGCCTTCAACATCCAGGCCATCAGCAAAAAGATTATGACTTGCTGAAGGTGCACATAATCATTAGCATTATTTTAAATAAAGCATTTTTAAATTAAGGTCTGCGATTTTTTTAGACACAATGCTATTGCACACTTAATAAGCTACAGTATAGTGTAAACAACTTTTTTTTTTGAGAGGTTTTTGCTGCAGGGCATGTGAGCTCGCCAGAGAGACAGAGAGAGACAGAGAGACAGAAAGCGAGAAATCACCCCCCCAGAGGGGGTAGCCACGCTGCAATCTCTTCTCCTCCATTCTCTTCTTGGGATCTTGAGCACACATGCACACACACCCAGCGAGAGTTTAAGCTACTGGGTCCAGGACTTGAACTGCAGTCGACTACCTGGGAATTCAGTGACATAGCCTTTACACTAACTGCTGGTACTCATGTAAACAACTTTTATATGTACTGGGAAACCAAAAAATTCGAGTGACTCACTTTATTGTGATATTAATCGCAGTGTTTGGAAATTGAGCCCAGAATATCTCCAAGGTATACGCAAGACCAGTTGTGGTAGTGCCATGGTAATGCAATGCTCTGTGTTGCTGGGAGCCATATGGAAGACCAGGGTTCTGGTCCTCATGCACACGTGCCCATTATCCTGGCTGGGAAAGGCTTGGGTGCAGAATGTGAATTGAAGTGTGAGAACTTGCTTTGTCTAAATAAAAAAATAAAGTTTTTAAAAGGAAATTAATTTAAAGCAGCATTCTGTCACAAACCTAATTTTTTTCTAAATTGGTAACTATACTAGAACATCCAAAGTATAATGAGACTTAGAAATACCCCAGTCTCCACACTCCACTGTTCCCTATCCTGACAGGAAAATCCTACAAGCTTCAATGAAATTTTGATGTGAAACATGCTGGTGTGGACTATCCAGGGACATGGAGAATGCAGTCCTTTTTTCTTTTTTCATTCTCTTCCAATCCTCTAGAGGGCAGCAATGATGCAAAAGGAAAGGGACATTCCTCAAGCACTAGCATTTTTTTTTCTCAGCAACAACATAGTCTTTCTAAGAAGAAAACACGTAAAAACCTCAGATCCCCCTACATGAATTATTAAAAGTTTAGCTCCTTTTTGTCCAGCCCTAAATTCATAGGGAACTTTGATTCACTTCTTTTGAAGATACAAAATTTATCTGTTGGCCTAGACAAACTTATTGATATTTTTGTGAGGTTTTTGCTATAGGATGCGTGCACTCGCCAGAGAGACAGAGAGAGACAGAGAGACAGAAAGCAGGAAATCACCCCCCAGGGGGGATGGTCATGCCGCAATCCCTTCTCCTCCATTCTCCTCTCGGGATCTTGGGCACGCACGCACATGCGCCTGGAGTGAGTTTAAGCCACCGGGTTCGGGACGCAAATTGCGGTCGACTACATGGGAGTCCAGCGACATAGCCATTATGCCAACTGCTGGTCCCCAAACATATTAATTTTTAATATAAACATGAAGATAGCTCTAAAAAAGACATTTATTTAAAAGCTAAAAGCTTTAGTTGTATATTTCTGTGTAACAAATGACTCCTAAATGTAGTCATTTAAAACAACGATCATTTTAGCATCTCTCTCTATTGTTCTGGTTGACTAAGCACTGCTGGGTGATTCTTCTGCTCCACGTGATGTTGCCTGGACTGTGGTCAACTGGGAGCACAAATGGGCCAGAAGGTCCACCCGGATCTGCTCAGATAATGCTGGCTGTTGGCTGGGAGTTCAGCAGGGACTGTTAACCAGAGCACCCAGTTCTCCTCCACCGACATATTTATGTAACTTGAATGTCTCACAGCACAGCAACTGGGTCCCAGTAAGGAGTATCTTAAGAATAAGCACTCCAAAATAAGGAAGCAGAAGTTTTCAGTTCCCAGCATTGTTTCTGTACCTACTAATGACCAGAGCAGTCAGACAATCAGCCCAGATTTGAGGAGGAGAGAAATAAGCTGTACCTGTTTCACATGGGAGCCATCTGTACATAGAGGAAGAGAGAAATTGCTGAAAGCCATCCTTGGAGACCACTAAGGATGGGTTCAGTAAAAGCCTATATATTTTTTTTTGAGAGGTTTTTGCCATAGGGCGCTGTGCTCGCCAGACAGACAGAGAGAGACAGAGAGACAGAAAGCAGGAAATCCCCCCCCAGGGGGGATGGTCATGCCGCAATCCCTTCTCCTCCATTCTCCTCTCGGGATCTTGGGCACGCACGCACACACGCCCGGCATGAGTTTAAGCCACCGGGTCCAGGACTCGAACCGCAGTCGACTATGTGGGAGTCCAGCGACATAGCCATTACGCTAACTGCTGGTCCCAGTAAAAGCCTATTTCTGACTTACATTATAGAAAGATAGTTATCAATCATGGAGGATGCAGATGAATATGTCTTCATTTATTATGTGGGAATTCCTCCTTTGTGTACTACGAATACTTCAAGAGCTAAGACGCACATTCTTTATGTCTTCCTTCTCCCCAGATCTGTTACCTAAAGCAGTGAAAAATGGCCAGAGGATCAGTGTCCGATGAGGAAATGATGGAGCTCAGAGAAGCTTTTGCCAAAGTTGGTGAGTAGAGCTGCACCGCATTCATCTGTATCGTGTAGCTTTAGGAGAGAGTCAGTGAAATGGTAACGTGAGCAGGAAAGCAGAGGTGACAAAAAACCAGTGGTATTGGCTAAAGGAGCAGGGAGGCCTTATTTTGGAAAGATATGCTTCAAGAACACTGCTTCTTTCTCTGTAAACATGGACTACAAACTCCCACTCATAGTTTTTGTTTGTTTGTTTGTTTTCTGAAAATGGTCCGTAACTTTCATCTTTTATATTTTATTTGATTTCTTTGGTTTTCTTCATTTTAATATTATTACATACTTTCTCTTAACTTTTCGTCACTGAACCTACAATTTACATAAAAGTTCTAAGATTCTGTTACCAGAACCTCTGTCTGGAAATGATGACTCTTTTACTATGGATGTGGGAAGTGATGCTACCATCCTTATCCAACAGCAACAGGCCTTTTATGAAGCTTTGAGTCTTTCATGGATTCAGGCCTCAAGCCCTGAACAATCACTGCCCTGTCCTCTCACCCCCTATCCACTCTTGCCTCGCTTCTCTAAATGCTGTCATCTGAATTGCCCTGGAGTTTCAGAATGCTGTTTGCATTATAGATACCGATGGCAATGGATACATCAGCTGCAATGAGTTGAATGACTTGTTCAAGGCTGCTTGCTTGCCTTTGCCCGGGTACAGAGTAAGAGAAATTACAGAAAACCTGATGGCTACAGGTGATCTGGACAAAGATGGGAAG
This sequence comes from Tupaia belangeri chinensis, assembly GCF_000334495.1. NCBI lineage: Eukaryota > Metazoa > Chordata > Mammalia > Scandentia > Tupaiidae > Tupaia > Tupaia belangeri. The sequence goes on from NW_006202061.1 coordinate 160,050, forward strand.
ATCAGCTTTGATGAGTTTATCAAGGTGAGTATGAAGCAGAATCCAGAATCCAAGGAGACACTTTTTTTTTTTTGGAGAGATTTTCACTGTAGGGCGCGTGCGCTCGCCAGACAGACAGAGACAGAGACAGAAAGCGAGAAATCACCCCCCAGGGGGGATGGTCACGCCGCAATCCCTTCTCCTCCATTCTCCTCTCGGGATCTTGGGCACGCACGCACACGCGCCCGGCGTGAGTTTTAAGCCACCGGGTCCGGGACGTGAACCGCGGTCGACTACGTGGGAGTCCAGCAACATAGCCATTACGCTAACTGCTGGTTCCCAGCAAGGAGACACTTTTGAAACCTGGAGCTTTAATTCCATTTCAGAAAAATCTCCAAAAAGACATTCCTAACCTCCTTGCTTCAACATTACATGCTCCTTCCTTTGTGATGTCCTTGATTGAGTTTCTAAAGGTACATTATACTTTTGCAGGTTTTTCATGGCCTAAAAAGCACAGAGGTTGCCAAGACCTTTAGAAAAGCAATCAATAAGAAGGAAGGGATTTGTGCAATCGGCGGTACTTCAGAGCAGTCCAGTGTTGGCACCCAACACTCCTACTCAGGTGGGTTGTACTGATGGGTGGGGAGCAGGGATGGAGAGGGTGAGGAGGGAACTGAGGGCTGGGGATGGGGGAGACCGGTACAAAGGATCCATGCCTAGGAGTTTACAGATCCTAAACTTGGTGTTTAAATCTATGGGGTGTAAGCAAAGACAGAAGCAAATACAACTTTATGAACTGCTACTTGTTGTCCTGTGTGTAAATGGATCAGTTCCAGGTACTTAGTCTGGAAACAATCCTCACTTCAGGTAGGGTCTGATACCAGATGCTCTCATCAGTAGTCAAAAAATATGCTAAAGGCTGACCAAGTTCCTTTGTAAATCTTATGGATGAAATTAACTACTCACATTCCTATCTTCTAACTTTACAGATTTTCTTAATGTCAGCCGAGTAATCAAAAAAAAAAGTGCTTTTATTGAAGAAAGTTGTACATTTATACAAAGGATGACTTCCAACACCTTAATAGAAACTTTCAATAGTATAAACAATACAATCATCAAAACATTTGTTAATCTGAAAGATAAATTTATGTTTAACTATCTACCATTGCCAAGGCAAAGTTTAGCCTCTTATTTTTAAATACATGAATTTTCAGAACTTTTGCTATGTTGAATGTACATTATAAATCTGCATCAGGGATATCTTTTCCAAACTTTGATGAGTCAGGATTCCTCTGAGGGACACTATGGTTTACAATCACACATAATTTGTAAAACACAGTGCTAAGCTATAAGGTATAACTTGGGGTTTATTGAAGCTTCTAAAATCAACTTTTAGCAGCTTTACTGATAGGAAAGAAAGATTCCATTACAAATGATTTTATTTCATAGCAATTTTGTTATAATGGTATGAACAATCTCTTAGATACTGCAAGTATTCCATCAGCAGGGCTACAACAGAACCTCAAGTTTTATCCTGTGAGCATTAGGCCACATTTATATTTAAATTTCATCTCTATAAACATAAAGTATATTCTTATTATTTACATGTATCTATCAACATAAAGTATATTTTTATTATTTACATGTATCTACATATATATTAACATAAATGTATGTATGCATTGGCTTCTACATATATTTGCATATATTTTGTCCTTGTTTTGCTTTGTTCTAAATATGCTTGATATGTTTTATGACTGGAAGTGAATATTCTGTGCCTATTTTCCAAGCAATCTGTTATTTTTGAAAATGTCAGTAAGTTGGAGATAATAAGATAATGAACCGGATAACCTCATAAAGTCTCTCCTTATCATGAGAATCTGAGATCCAGGTGGATATTTTTGATTACATCAGATTTTCGCTTTGCAATTAATCATTTTAATCATGTACTTGTAGAGGAAGAAAAATACGCCTTTGTCAATTGGATAAACAAAGCCCTGGAAAATGATCCTGATTGCAGACATGTTATCCCAATGGACCCAAATACGAATGACCTCTTTAATGCTGTTGGGGATGGCATTGTCCTCTGGTAAATAACATTTCTTTCTTGATTTCCAAAGAGTTGCCCATTTTCTTGTAACATCAACAGTTAATTCTGTTTATCCTACACTGTCTTCGGTGTTCAGCTGTACCTGGAATGCTTTTCTGAACTTACCCTCAGCAGATCCAGAAGAGCAAACTAATTTGAAAAGCAGCTTATAATGAGGAATGTAAAACTGCAATGGCTTGAGTAGAAAGGAGTGATACACATTATAGAGATAAAGATGGAGACACCATAATATGAGGTCAAAAGCAATTGTTTTTGGAATACATTCCACTTTGCTTCATCTGAACATGACCTACCATATAGAGGTAGACTTGATAACAGCAAGCAGGATCATTGAGGCAATCCAATGTAAGCTGTAGCCCTTAGCAAAGGGACTTTTGAGTCCACACAACTATACAACTCAAATACTGGGGACACCTGGAAAGGAGTGTTCTCTTCATGGGAGACCATCAAACACAGTGCTAGTCAACTCAGGATGGTCTTGTTGAAAATGCTTCTGAAACTCTTGCTAGCAGTTTCTCTACCATTGCAGCCCATGGTTTTGGGGAGGTAGTGGCAAAATGTCCCATGTGCAGTGGGCTCAGGACTTGAAAGGGAGGATGGGTGAGCAAGATATTGAGTCCCCTTCCTATGCTCTGACCAGAGTTCTCCTTTTGGTATTTTATTCATCAGAATTCATCATGAGATTAGTTTTTAAAGGTTCAGTATCTAAAACAAAATGAATCATCAAGGCCCTAGCATACAGGACCAAGTCCTGACACCTTAGATTGGTACCTGAGGCACTCCATGGTCTTCCCTTAATCTCCCAAGATCCTTGTCACTCACCAGCATATGGAGTGGATGACCGAGTAAGTGGCTGAAAGCACCAGCACACAGGTCCACCCTCCCCCATCCACGCCTGCGTGTAACTTGCACCTGTGCCTTTGCGTTTCTTCCCTTTTTAAGAATGGCCCTCCCCGCCATCTCCTGCTATACAAATCCCTTTACCTGACATTTTCTGGCCCTATTGCATTCCGAGTGATCTCTCCCTGCACTGAATTCTTAGAGGACATATCATTGGCAACACTTGGGAACTATTATAAAGTTCTTCAGACTAGTATGTGACTTTTTATATCTATATATTTTGTCTCTATAACTGGACTACAAGCTTTTTAAGGACACGGGTATCTTACAATTTTTTTCACAACCCTCCCCTTCACCAACTCCCAGAGCTTCACTAGTTTAGTCCTAGTTTCATATTTTTCAAATGATGATTTAGCACTCTGTTTTGACTAAATTGCAGTAAATTACCTTTCATTTAAATATACGTATATATTGGGATCAGTAGGTACATGGCATGGTGGTTAAGACACTGGATTCTCACATGGCCAACTGCTGTTCGAGTCCTGGACTGGGCAGCTTGAAAATAACAACAAATAAATAGATGTTTAGTAAATAAATAAAAAATAAAAGAAAAAAGAAAAAGAAATATACATATATGTATGAGTGCACACACACACACACACCAAAATTTTGGAAATACATTTTTAAAGAACAACCACAGGAAAAAAAATAGTTGTTTAAAAATTGTTAGGAAAAGTATTAATGCTGATTTATCTTCTCATTAAAAGAAGAAATAGTCATATGTATCATCAGATTTTTTTCTAAATCCTTTTTTTAATAAGATGGAAATGACCTAAGAAAAATTATTTTTTATGCTCTATTGAGGCTTTAATCAATTTTGAGTGAGTAAATGAAGTGGGGTCCTGATTTCTTGCTCACAATATTGGTATGGCTTCAGGAACATTAACTTTTCCCAGAGATAGTTTAAATTTAGCCAAAATGGTATAAATAATTTTATATCTCTAAATGCCAAGTAGCACAGATTATGTTGCTGTCTTTAATAATAATATTGGTAGAATTTAAATTCAATGTTACTGTGCTCTGTTACTCAGAAGCATGTTTTCTTTAGTTTGCTGTTTCTTTTTCAGTAAAATGATCAACCTGTCGGTGCCAGATACAATTGATGAAAGAACAATCAACAAAAAGAAACTCACTCCTTTCACCATTCAGGTATGTCTTTCTGTCATTAACTTACATCGGATTTGCTTGGAATGAATGAGCACCATCACTGCGGAGTCAGCCTTTTCCAGAGGCTCAGACATTATCCCCAAATCCCAGGCTTTCAACTGGTGGTTTGTCACAACTAGTGGGGGTGGGGGACATATTTCTGTTATGTCTCATATCGCAGGAATGGAGATTGATGGGGCATTAGCTGTGATGGGAGTGCTATGTTCATCATGACCACTTAGGAATAAAATTTACATAGTCTAAATGTTTTTATTCAAACTTTCCCAAGCAATTTATCTTTGACCTGATGCCAAATACATAGCAATTTAGTTAAAAAAAAAAAAAAAAAAAAAAAAAAAAAGCTTTTGGAAGAAGTGACAGGGAGAAAAAAACAAACAAACAAAAAACAGGAAGTAATTCTGGCAGTCTGCACAGCACTGTTGGCATAGCCATGAGTAATAGACGTAACTTGGTTTTATTCCACCCATTTGCTGATTAACTGGAACAGTTACAGCCGTAAGCAAGCTATAATTCTATATTATGTTCCAGTATTTTTAAATTACTGTAATTCTATCAGAAATCTTGTCTCACTTCTTAATCATGAATAGCATATTAGCTCAGGTTTGGATTTAAGCAACCTTGTGTACTTTTAAAATGGAAGCGGTAACTAAATTGAAACAATGATTAAGCATAAATGATGTTTAATGTTAAATTTATGCATATCTTTGCCATAAGTAGAAACCATGTTTTTCATTTATCATTTGAGCAGTAAGGAAGTAACCTATTTTTCTTCTGATAGTTCTATTCTTAACCCACTGGTAGCCTTTGTTTTATTTTTAGTTTGTTGGAAAAATAGCTTCTCTATCTCTCCAACATTGGTATCTCCTCCTTTATGGGCCCAAAAGTAGTATGTAGACTCTAGACTGGAAACTTTGTGGACTCCGTTCCAACTGTCGACGAGCGGCATGCATTGCTGTTGGTCATAAGCACATATGAGGTGTGTGTGTGTGTGTGTGTGTGTCAAGCTATATGTCTGTGTGTGTGTATGTGTGTGTATATATATATATATATAAATAAAATCAAGTTTCATAGTTATTAAAAATACACAATAAATTGTCATAGTAAAACTATTCTATCTTTTCCAGGAATTTGATTTGTATCTTTTCATTCCCGTAATACCCAGTCTGCAAGTCCAAAAGCTATCCTGTTACTCTTTTATGACCCTGATTTGCATCAACAATTCTCTGAGCTATAATACTCAGTGAAAGGGCAATGACTTCCCCAAAGGTGCCCCTTAATTTCTGGTCAATGGAGAGAGATGTTGAGTGTATAGGCTTCATAACAGAGTTAGATAGAAAACTATGACTCGTTAGTTCCATGTTGACCAGGATGGGTCTGCCTCTGCACTGGTTTGATTGAACAGACTGCTGCATGAGCTGTGTCTGAGTTATTAGATTTTTCTCTCACAATTATCAGTCACTGTCTGTTCTCAGTGTTGCAGTTGGTGAAGACTGTGCCTCTAGAGCTTTGTACTTTCCCAAAGGAAAACGTTGTTGCCATTGCCAACCAGCAATCATCATTTGATATCTGCTAAGCCAAGAAACAAAACTTCCATACTTTTTCTCCCTCAGGAAAATTTGAACTTGGCTCTGAACTCAGCCTCAGCCATCGGGTGCCATGTGGTTAACATAGGGGCTGAGGACCTAAAGGAGGGGAAGCCGTATCTGGTCCTGGGACTTCTGTGGCAAGTCATCAAGATTGGGTTGTTTGCTGACATTGAACTCAGCAGAAATGAAGGTGAGAATGGAGTCACAAATATGTTTGTGAGTGTGTGTGTATGTGCATCAAGCTGTATGTTTGTGTGTTTGTGTGTGTAATCAAGGTTCCTAGTTATTACAAATATACAATAAATTGTCATAGTAAAACTTTTCTATCTTTTCCAGGAATTTGATTTGTGTCTCTTCATTGGCATGGCTTTCTGTGATGCATATGATAAGGACTATGGGAGGATGTCAGGAATTCTTTCGTATTTTTAATTTTTATTTATTTACTTGTGGGTTTGGGTTTTTTTTATTTTTTTTGTTTGTTTGTTTTTTGCTGTAGGGTGCATGTGTTCTCTGGAGAGAGACAGAGAGAGAGGGAAAGTGAAACGTCACCACCCTCTCCCCCTGCAAGGGGATGGCCATACCTTCTTCTCAGTTCTCCTCTCAACATTTTAGGTATGCACACATATGTACCTGGTGTGTTTTTTTCAAGCATCTGTCCAGGACTTGAACTACAGAGTTGGCCACGTGGGATCCAGTGTCTTAACCACCACAGAACCTGCTGGTCCCAAGGATGTCAGAAATTCTTAACTTTTTTTTGGTAGAGGTTTTAGTTTTATGGCAGGTGCACTCACTGGAGAGAGAGAAACAGAGACAGTGAGAGGGGAAGTGAGAAATCACATACACACACACACACACACCCCTTGCCGTGGGAGATGCCCATACCACAATCCCTTCTCCTCCATTTCCTCCCGGGATTCTGGGCACACATGCGTAAGTGCTGGGTATTAGTTCCAAACCACTGGGTCCAAGACTTGAACCGTGGTTAGCCATGTTGGAGTCCAGCAATGTAACCACTATGCCATCTGCTGGCCCCAGGAATTCTTTACTTTTAAAGACTACATTTATTCTTGAGTCCATGATATTAATGTAATAGATTCTGTCCACACCGACCAGACTTTCTTAAATGCTGGAGGAAAAGTTTTTGAAGACCACAGACTAATAATAATGCTTGTTTAAAACATATAGCTCTAAATGTCTGGGGCCCCAAACTCTCAAGCTTTTTTCAGAGTTCACCTTGCCTTTAAACATTTCATAGCAATAATGTGTACTTTGTGAAGCAATTCTCATTCATATCCTGCAGTGATAGCCCTAGATTAGGAGAAACTTGATTTATTTCTTACCAAGACTAGAGCAGAAGATATAGGTCAAAGGGTACAAAGTTGCAGTTATACAGGATAAATGAGTCTAAAGATTTAAGGTACAGCATGAGGACTAATTAATCACAGTGTATTGTAGGCCAGGCTACAGTAGTGCGTGCTGCTAGGACACTGTAGTGCTTGCTGCTAGGACACTGTGTCCCACAGACTGGATCCCCGTAGGAGAACTGGGGTCAATCCCTAGTCAAACCTAAATGTTGAGAGTAGGGGTGGATAACTGTAGTCCCAAAATCTCAGGACGATGTGGCAGAAAGATTTCAAGCTCCAGGCTGGCCTGGGCAACATAGCAAGACCCACTCTAAAACAGAACAAGGCATGGTGGCCTGTACCTATAGTCCCAGCTCAGTAGGTAAGGCAAGAGGATTGTGACATGGCAGGACCCCCCTATCTTAAAAAAAAAAAAAATGTATTTTATACGGGCAATTTGCCAAGAGAGTAGGTTCTAGGTACAAAAATTAAAAGAAAAAGAATAAAAGAAAGGTAATTACATGAGATAATGGCTACATTAATTTGCCTGACTGTAATAATCACCTTGGTTGTGTATGTATATTAAAATAAGCAAACCAAAGCATCATGTTATATACCTTAAATATATACAAGGAAAAATAATAATTAACTGTAAAAAATTACATTTAGGATTTCGAAGATCTCAACTATGTAGCTGCCAATTTTACCATATCCTCTCTCACCATCCTATCTGCATCTAAACAGTTCAGTCCAGTCCCTTTGACAGAGATAGTAGACCTTGATAAGTGTCATATAAGACACAATGTGACCTTTTAGTTTTCAGATACAAATCCTACCAATGTGAAATCTGTAGTCAAATTCTAATTTTGAGTTTTATATATTTTTTATTTAAATGTCCAATCACAATAAGAAATGAAGAATCCTGAGATATAATATTTAAAGCAATTTATTACACATAATATAAAGAAGCAAAAAAAATCAAATAGAGATCTTAGAACCCACAAGAAAGAATATTGATTTGCAAATAATGACCTGAGCTAAATTTAAACCTTCTAACTGAGCAAAATATATTTATTCATCTAGGGAAATACAGGATTACATTATTGAGTTACTATAATATGCAGGTAAGCATTTGAAATACAAAATACCTGTGGGAATAGAGGGAAAAAAACATTGTTCTTATTAAAAAATTGATCTCTTAAAAGCAAAAGTGTTTGCATGTCATAAAATGTGGTCTGACAGACCAGAGAATTCTGTACTATTAGTTTTGGTTATTTTTGTGGCTCTCTTCAAGGGTTCTTAAGCATAATATTAAGATCTGCCTGTTTGTCTCCGTCTGAGAAGCAGGAGAACAAATAAGCTTACAATAGCTTATACCTCTTTTAAGAGAATAATAATAAAGTGTTTATTGCACAGGAGAAGCTGTAAGTACCTTTATCCCAAAGAAATAGGTGGTCTCAACTGGGCTGGACTGAGGTGTGTATCATGCTGGGTAAAGTCTCTTCACAAACTAAATGGTGTATAGCAATTTAATGTATGAATAATAATAATAAAAATATATAAAGAAAAAAGAAATAGTGCTATCTTCATCTTTCCAGCAGAGCTCAATGAAGACTGTAATGAATCCTCCCCAAATATCTCCTGTATTTATTTTGCTTCTGTTTTTGTGCTTCTTCAGCTCTGATAGCTCTTTTGAGAGAAGGTGAGAGCCTGGAGGATTTGATGAAACTCTCCCCGGAAGAGCTCCTGCTGAGGTGGGCTAATTACCACCTGGAAAATGCAGGCTGCAACAAAATTGGCAACTTCAGCACTGACATCAAGGTAGGAGGACTTTCATTTGAACATGAATAACTGCAGCAGTAAAAGAAAATTAGGACATTAATGGAGAAAAGGCAAAGATACAGGCCTACTCTCAGAAGCTCTAGGAGTAGTCTGGTGCTATTTTAGAGTCATTTGCTGTCCTAAAGGTCCATTTGCAGCTCTGTATCATGCTGGGTAAAGTCTCTTCACAAACTAAATGGTGTATAGCAATTTAATGTATGAATAATAATAATAAAAATATATAAAGAAAAAAGAAATAGTGCTATCTTCATCTTTCCAGCAGAGCTCAATGAAGACTGTAATGAATCCTCCCCAAATATCTCCTGTATTTATTTTGCTTCTGTTTTTGTGCTTCTTCAGCTCTGATAGCTCTTTTGAGAGAAGGTGAGAGCCTGGAGGATTTGATGAAACTCTCCCCGGAAGAGCTCCTGCTGAGGTGGGCTAATTACCACCTGGAAAATGCAGGCTGCAACAAAATTGGCAACTTCAGCACTGACATCAAGGTAGGAGGACTTTCATTTGAACATGAATAACTGCAGCAGTAAAAGAAAATTAGGACATTAATGGAGAAAAGGCAAAGATACAGGCCTACTCTCAGAAGCTCTAGGAGTAGTCTGGTGCTATTTTAGAGTCATTTGCTGTCCTAAAGGTCCATTTGCAGCTCTCAAACCAGGCCACACACAGATCCGTTCAGAGTCCTAGCACAGCATCAAAGGAAGGTGGGTCTCACTTAGAACTTCTGTATCAGGAATTAGAGGCATGAGGCTGAGATAGGAAAAGCAAGAGTAAGACTACATTTGAAGTAAAAAGAGTATACACAGAGTTGTAATGGCTCTGGTTTTATAAACAAGAGCATCAGATGAGGATTCCTTTTAAAAAACGAAAAGAGAACGACTCTTTTTTTTTTTTTTTTGAGAGGCTTTTGCTACAGGGCAATGCACTCACCAGAGAGAGAGAGACAGAGAGACAGAAAGCAAGAAATCACCCCCCAGGGGGAGATGGCCACGCCGCAACCCCTTCTCCTCCTCCATTCTCCTCTCGTACTTGGGCACGCACGCACACGCGCCCAGCATGAGTTTAAGCCACCAGGTCCGGGACTTGAACCGTGGTCGACTACATAGGAGTCCAGCGACATAACCATTATGCTAACTGCTGGTCCCTTGAGAATGACTCTTCTAATTTCACGAATAGTACCAAACCTGATATCTGCTTCGTGCCAGGCTTTATGCATGTATGAGGGGATTTTTTTAAACTCCATGGAAAAGTGGAATTAAAGTATGAGTTTGTTTCAGTGCAAAAGAAATAGAAATCCATGCCTCATTTTTTCATAATACACATTTCCATGAGCTTTTGAAAGACTTCTCGTATTGACCTCTTGTATTGATGCAATATGAGGAAAAATATTTCAATCTCTGTTTTCTCAAAAGTTTAGGAAATTTTTTACAAAGACAAAGAGTCAGAGGAAAGGTCATAATGTTCACCAGGAATCCAGGTGTGCTTACAATTCTTTGAGCAATATCTTTCCACTGCAGCCCAATGTGGATTCCATGGTGTTTACAATTCAGTTTCATTGCCAGTTAGAGGAAAACTTCTGGGAAAAATCTTCCCATTCCTTAAGACCTGGGCTAAATTAAATGTATTACTATACAACTTTCACTGGTTATTAACATTCTTCTAGCATCACCAGCCAAACTATGGCTTAACAGTAGTTAGATGTCTTATTTCTTTCTGCACTCAAAAATCAAGTGCTGGAACTATAAAACTTTTCAACCAAAATCAGGCTGCTAGAGCTTATCCATTTACTCATTGTCCTATCATTTAAAAACTAGTCTTTAGAATAATAACCATTTTGGTCGTCATGGTTACATCCCTGGCCTCCCATGTAGTCAACCACAGTTTGAGTCCCAGCTTAAAATTCACACTGGGCACATGTGCATGCGTGCTCAAGATCCCAAGAGGAAAATGGAGGAAAAGGGACAGCAGCATGGCCATCCCCTCTGAGGGGGATTTCTCGCTTTCTGTCTCTCTGTCTTTCTCTGTCTCTCTGGAAAGTGTATGCACCTTATAGCAAAAGTCTCTCTCTAAAAATAAAAACATAAATAAAATACAATAAAGCATAATAACCATTTCAGACTTTGTAAAGTACCTGTATAAGATAGGAACTAGTAAGCGGAGCACTTTCACGGTGGTTGTTCCTGTCCTCATGGGATAGCTGCATCCTGAGATCAGTGCTGGAATTTCAAAATAACCACATTAAAAAGCAAGAGAAGGGGTAGGAAGAAAGGAAAGAGATGAAATTTGGCTTCCCAAGGTGCACATCAGTGACTCACATCCTCTTGGTCTCACCTTTCTAATGTCAGATGTGGTGAGCAAACCTCTGCCCTGTCCAGATTCTGCCCAGTTTTGAAACAAAGTAATGGCTGATTTTTCAGTCTTTAAGAGAAATTAAGGTGCTTTTAAATGCTTTAAATAAATTATGTGAAAATATGTATGCTTTTATTGCCTGAGAATAATTTGATGATTTAGAGAATTCTTTTTGCCAGTAAGCATATTTTAAGAACCTAAGAAAACGGAATTCAACGTATATATGCAATCTATCATAACCGGATGTGACCATTTTTTCTAGCTTCTAGATAAACACTAAATGTACTTGTCATCGTACACCTTAATATATCTCATTTTATGTAAAAACTGCTTATTAATGCTTCAACTTTCTGTCTTTGAAATCTTTATTTTTCTTTTGCTAATTGTCCATTAAATGTATTTTGAAACTCTGCTTTAAACTTCTGCTTCCTTCTTCTGTCACCTTTTTTTTTTTAATTAAACCTTAGCTGACTGACTTCTACAACAATATAAAGGTATATATATATATTTTCCTGCATACAATTTAATATATGTGAATAAATTGTTTTTCCCCCTAAGGGCAACAGAAAAATATTTGCTTCTTGGGTTGTCTTTTGTGTATGTCCTATACTTTTAACTGTTATACTTCTTTAAAAAAGAAAAGCAAATACATTATGCAAACAGACAAACCGAACATTTACATCATTGAATGTTTCAAGCTTTGTTAATTAAGTTATATTGTTCAATGACAGTCAAATAGGAAATAAAATATTTGCTTTTGGAGAATTATTGTGCCAAGTATGTAATGAGCTGTACGGTTTTGAATTTACAATGTCTTAATTTCTCACAGGACTCAAAAGCTTACTACCACCTGCTTGAGCAGGTGGCTCCAAAAGGAGATGAAGAAGGTATTCCCGCTGTGGTTATTGACATGTCAGGACTAAGGGTAAGACCACATCCCAAGTTTTGTTTGGAGAACGTGATGCTATCTTTGTGTGGGCAGTTCCACTGTTCCGTGTAACCCTGGCTCTGGAGTTCCATGAGTGAGCATTTCTGGGCAAAGCCCTGTTTCAACTACTAAAAACTGTTCATAGTTTTGGATAATTATTGTGGGAAGTTGAGTCTGGAATAAGACCCTAAGAAAGAAAGAAACTGAAACTATGAAATGCCACGTTCTATGTTATACTCTTCCATGTATGTCATTATTTAATGGGCTTTATAACACTAACATGGGGCGGGAATGTTAAAACTTCAATCTTGTCACCACTGTAGTATGGCTCTTAAGAAGTTGCCTTGCCTATTTTTGTCACTTAACATCATTGGAGTTAAATCCAGTGAGTTACTATTGAAGCCATTCCTGAATGAGAAGTAATAGTAAATGAGAACTAAAGTTCCTGAGACGTAAGAGGGTGTTAACTAATAAAGCATCATGTTGAGAAATAATTCTAATTTAAACCTGTTTTCTGAAAATTGGTAGTTTTAGAGACATTCAGAAAAGTGCAGCATACTTCGATAAAACTTTAATTTCGTTCTAAGACCCTTCTTAGAAGTGACTGGAGACTTCCTAGAATTATTTGAGCATGTGAAGTAAGTGGTTCTCAATCTGAAGTCCGCAAATGCCAAAATGTTATCGTTTATTTATCAATGACAATAAGTAGGTTAACTAACCGATGGAATTTATTTTGTTTGGATTGCAAGTACACCAACTCAGTGTGGGGAAAGTAATTATGCTAATCAGATGTTCTTACTGACAGGTGCAAATATCTTTCATTAATTAGAAATAGGAATATAAATTATTACTTAATAAATACACATTTTTTGGTTAAAAAAATCTTACTAAGTCTGTGAAAGAAAATAATACAAAAGGAGCTTAATGATTGAATATAACTAGGATCAACCTAAATTATAGGATTGTGGAATCTACTGATTCTCTTCAAGGCAACCCACAATTGACGAAATTGTTCTGTATAGAGATGAGAGGTCTCAATTACTTAATTTGCAAGATTCCCTTTACTTGTGTCTTTCTGGTGTAGGTGCAGGCGCATACATGTAATAATATGTTATTATCAAGTACCTACCTGTGCTAAACCCTAAAAGTTTCCATGAGCACCCCATTTCATTTTCATGGCGTGCACATCTATTGGGGGCATGGAGAGCAACCTTGAGATGTCCTTTTCATTGCAGGAGAAGGACGATATTCAGAGGGCAGAATGCATGTTGCAGCAGGCGGAGAGGCTGGGCTGCCGGCAGTTTGTCACTGCCACAGATGTTGTTCGAGGAAATCCCAAGTTGAACTTGGCGTTCATTGCCAACCTCTTTAACAGATACCCTGCCCTACAAAAGCCGGAGAACCAGGACATCGACTGGGGGGCTCTTGAAGGTAACTGTAAACCAGTCGGTTAAGACGTTCAGAAAAGCATTCACAAGGCTAATTCAGCGGCAACTCAAATCACCTCCTAAATAAATGTAAACCCATCGCACATGCAAGCAGGCCATCAATTCTCTGGTATGTAGGAGGATAAATAGATCAGTCGATCAATTACAGCCAAGCAGGAACAATCAAATACCTTTATATCACATCCATTATACATAGGCTTCATCCATTATCAGAATTAAATGTTTGGGAAGATAATACATTTAATTATTGGCTACAATAAATCCTGAGTTTCAAAAACCTAATTTATGTACTTAATGGACTGCGTTAGTTTCTAGAGACAAGACATTGCCACCACTCACCATCTAAAAATGATATTAAGTGGGAACAATGGTGTAATGGTTACATTGCTGGACTCCCATGTAGTCGACTGCAGTTCGAGTCTCAGACTCAGTGGCTTAAAATCTCACACCTGGCACATGTGCATGTGTACCCAAAAATGGAGAAGGGAATGAGGTGTGACCCTCCTCTTGGGGGATGATTTCTCCCTTTCCATCTTCCTGTTTCTCTGGTGAGTGTACGCGCCCCACAGCAAAAATCTCTTTTAAAAATTTTTTAAAATAAAAAAAATGATATTTAGCTATGCTAGTATGTGCTCATCGCGTTTTTTATTTATTTATTTATTTTATTTGAATGGATGAGGAGTGCCCACAAAACTTTTTTGAGACAGAATTCCAAATTATTGGCAATGAATTTTACAATTCAGTGCTCTAAGATTGGACAAAAGAAAAAAAACATATTAGTCAAGTTCTCTAGATAAAAATGATAGGAAAGGTTTTATGTTTTCATCATGAACTAGACCCAATATTGAGACAAAGAATAAAGTCAAGATGAATAGTAAATAATCAATAAATGTCACCCAAACAAGGAAATCTAGATTTAAAGTGTTGGTCGATCCTTTTCCACAATGTTTTATTCTTACTAGAAAGTTTTCAGCCTATATTCGAACACTGCTAGATTTGTATCACTTCATAAATAACCATCAGAGATCTGTGTATTTTGTTGACTTCAAAATCTATATATCAAGCCCACTAATTATCCATTTCCAGCTGCCCCTAGGATATCGCTATTTGAGTCCTTTGCAATAAATTGAAATGAAGCATGTACAAAACAGGATTGATCATTTCTCCTCTCTCCTCTTCCATTGACTTTCCACCCCACCTCTGATCCTATCTGTTCTCTTTTTAAAAAATACTCCAGTTCTATTAACTAGACCATTTGCTTGTTTGTTTCTGCTTTTTTAGAGATAGTCTTGCTATAGGGCATGTGTGCTCACAGGAGAGACAGAGACAGAGAGACAGAAAGCGAGAAATCCTGCCCCCAGGGGGAATGGCCATGCCACACTCCTTTCTCCTCCATTCTCCCCTTGAGATATTTGGGCACACACACACACCCACCCAGTGTGAGTTTCAAGCCACCAGGTCCAGGGTTTGAACCATGGTCAGCCATGTGGGAGTCTAGTGACATAACCATTACACCATCTGCTGGTCCCAAGACCATTTGTTTAGCACAATTACCAGATAAAATCCAATGAAACTTTGGTTTTCATTGATATCTCCTATCCTTCAAATCAGCAAATATTAATAATTCTTCCTTGGGATGTCTGGATTCTTAATATCTTTTACACCAGTTATTTTAATAGGTTTTAGGGGCTTGTTTCTTCATTCATCAAACACTTTTATATGCCTCACATGTCAGTGCCAAACACTACCCACTCTGCTCTTTTGATTTAAATACAGATCACCTTTCAGTAATCCTGCACACCGCTGCCAAACACATCCCAACACTGCTTTCATTACATCTCTGCCTTGCTCAAGAATTTGTTATAGTAATAAAAATAACTGACATTGTCTAATATATCAACTTAGATCTACTACCTGGCTTTCAAAAATCCCTCATTCTAGCTCCAGTCTATAGACAGCCTAATCTCTGTACTGTATAATATAGATCCCTGATCTCATTTTGTTAGTTTGCTATAAGGCACATGCACTTGCCAAAGAGAGAGAAACAGAGATAGGGAGACAGAGAAAGTAAGAAATCACACCCCAAGGGAATGGTTCCACAATCCCTTCTGCTCTATTTTCCTCTTGAAACTCTGGGTACACACACACACACACACACACACACACACACACACACACAGTGTGATTTTTAGGCCTCCAGGTCTGGAACTTGAACCAAGGAATCAGCCATGTGGAATCCAGTACTTTAAACACCATGCTACTTGCTGGTCCATTCCCGGTCTCTTAATCAAGACCTTGTCTGTTATTCCCTTTCTGTTCATATTTACACCATCTCCTACCCGACTCCTTACTATTGCCCATATTCTCTGTTCTTTCCTTTATACTATCCAGATTTTGTAGCCCTAGAAGGTAAAGTTCAAATTCTACCCTTCCAAATTTAGTCCACACTATTCTTTCCTCTGTCTCAGCTCAATAGCAAATATAACTGCCTTGTACTTGAGTCCTCTAACTTGAATTATGTTTGTTTGATACCTAGAAGTCTTGTTTTCCCAGCAAAAATGTAAGGCTTTGAGAGCCAACTCTGAACAGTTACCCATATAAGATCTTGTACACTACTTTAGATGCTATAGTAATACTTGCTGACTTGAGATGAAATAAAAACCAATACAGAATAGGAGGCCACATCTGAAATACAATAGGTTTTTCTTTTTTTTTTTTTTCATTCTATTTCTATTGGATCATCCAAAAAGTCATAATATGTCTTTCTATGCAAAAAATGTATCATGGCTTTTCCAATGACCCAGTAGTTTTTACTGAAGCCTCTTTAATTAAAAACTAAGATCATGAAAAAGGCAGCTGCAGTGACTTGTGATGGCATGCCACTCTGCAATGCTATTAGCCATACAGAATATTAGAGCTCAGTTCCCAGGTGGACATGTACATACCAAGCACCTGTGTGCCCATGACACTGGCTAACAAAGATGATGGTGAGGGTGATCATGGATGAGATCCTGTTGAGGATGCCTTTGTGTGTGTTGTATGTGTGTGTGTGTGTGTGTGTGTGTGTGTGTGTGTGTATGTCTAAAACAAACAAAAAG